>NW_015159933.1:0-4310 GCF_001447785.1 Gekko japonicus
GAAGAAGTGAGCAGTGACTCATGAGAATCTCTGCAGTATAAACTGAAGGGGGGGCATTTTTTTCAAGTTCAGTACAACCAGTTCAGTGTACAGAAGGCCCAGCAGAATCCAATACCACCCTGGCAATGCAAGCTTAAATAAAATAACTGATTGATCTCAAAGCACAGTGTCACAAGAAATCCAAGCAAGGGGGTGGGGGATTTTGCAAATGGGAACACAAAGGCGTACCAGCAAAGGGGGGGTGGACACTCTTGAAACTGACAAGAGTCATTTGAAACTGACAAGAGCAGTGGAGAAACTGGGATGGGGGGGGGAAAGAACCTCCTGAACCTACAGCTGCCATTTCCTCAGAAAGCACTTTCTTGGGGGGGGGGGAAATAACTCAGAACCCGTAAAATCAATTGTCACCAAACTTGGAGGGCAAGTAGAGGAGAGTCAGCTGGAGACCCCTGCAAGTTTGGTATCACTAGCACACCAGCTTGTTTGATGTCTAAAAGTTTGTGACAGTCCGTGCTTCATGAACCAGGCATGCCATGAACCACAAACTGAACCAAACCACATTTCTCCAGTGTGTGCCCATCACTATCTACAATAATTTCCCATTAACCCACAGATGCATTTTTAAACAGTTTAGGAGTTATATAATGTGTCAGCATTCACCCAAAATAGCCTGAAGTTTTAAAAAACTAGTGTTACACAAATATATTGTTGATTTTCTTTCAACACCTGTGGCATATTTATTTACTTATTTTCAACATTTAGATCTCTCCTTTCTGCCCAGTCAGGGTCACCAAAGTATTAGAACAGGGGACCCTGGGAATCAGATAACTCGGAAATCCTGTCCCCCTCTTTGGAGGCTTTAGTTCAGCAATCCCCTGATTCCCACATTGTGTCTTGTAAGGATTTTAATGCTAGGATGGGTATTGGTCTTTCTGGCCCCTATCCTTGTATAAACAACCAGGTGGATTTGTAAGCTTGGTATCTGGACTGAGTATCTCAGGGCAAGGTCATAAACAAGCCTAGCTTGAGATTTTTAGAATTATTATCTCTTCACCAGCTACATACAGCTAACTAGTCTCCATGGAACCAAGTTTGATAGTTCCTGTGACAACTACACTACTCAGGGCACTATTAGAATAGTTTACATTGCAGTCTCTCCTTGCTCTTATTGCATACACACTGTTTTGAGATTGGCAAGGATGCTGAGAGTGACCACTATCTACTAAGTCTCCTGTTCGGCTTTCCGGATATTACTTTCTCCAGCACTACACATGATCCTCTGGACAGTGCCCACTTGATTTTAAGGAAAATTAGGGGGTCCACATGTAGACACTCTAGCCTGGCACAGATCCTGGAGAACAGAGCCTTTAAGGCCTTGAGCAATTTATCCCTAATGGATGGCTCAGAAATCTTGAAATACATTAAGGAAATACTCAATTATAAAGACTCTTTATTTCTAATGATGTTCTGCAGAGCTGCTAGGAAAGAGTTCATTTAACTATACACACCAGATGAGTAATGACAGGAGACGAACCATGCTGAAACATCTAATGTACCTAAGATCATCTTATAAGAAGCTCTTAAAGTGAAAGAAATTTGACTTGAATGGTAGGAGTTGCATCCAGCTGTCCTTCAGAGGAAGAAATATGACCTTGGGGATCTAATTTCCCTGGGTATGGGTAAAGTTTCACCTCTATTGGATGTCCAGATTTCACCAAATACTGGTATTTCCACTGCAGCCATCTATTCAGGACCCCCCCCACACCTCAATTATTGATGACTTTGGGAAACTTCCCTCCACAGCTCCATCCAACCTGCTCCAGTGGCCTCCCATCTCATTATTTGAGATAAAAAGCCACATCTCTTCCCTCTCTCTTGGTAAGGCACCTGGAGAAAACATCATATTTAAGCATTTTCCAGATGGGTAGGCTGCAATTCTAGGTTAGTTGTTCACCCAAATCAATTCAACCAGGTTTTTCCTTTCAGAGTGGAAGGAAAGCACAGTAATTCCATTTTTAAAAAAAAGGGCAGCAAAAAGCTTCGGTAACTATTATCCAGCAAGTTTATGGGACATAAGTTCCAAATTATATGGCAAAGACCAGGGGTCGTTTCATAGAAAAAGAGCTAGGGGAACTCATTAGCATAACTCATTCGCATATGCCACACCCCCTGACATCATAAGGCCCGGCGGTGGACCTGCAAGGCTGGCGGGAGTGCGAGGAAGCCCCACCAAGGCCCTCCCTGGCCCCAGGCAGGCAGGGGTGGGGAGAGGCAGGGAGGAAGCAACTTACCCTCCCTCTTCTCCTGCCTCCTCCTGGCTGAATGAGGTCTGGAAGTGGGGCGGCTGAAAGCAGGGGGTGGGGCTTCATCATGTGCCCCCCCGCACCTCACCCGGGGGAACTGCGATCCCCCGCGATCCCCCCTGAATTGACCTCTGGCAAAGACCAACCAAGGACTCTATCCAGAACAAACTAAGTTCAGAAAGGGGCAATGTGCAACTGATCCTTGCCTGACTTTTTAATTATCTTGCTGCATGATGTATTAAGGGCTCACTAAACACTTAAATGCAGCTACTGTGGACATATCAGCAGCTTTTGATTTTGCTGTCAGAAATCAGCTCAGGACAGATCTGGCAGATACAAAAAATGGTGTTTGTTACTATGTTTTGTTCTGCCCTCTGTGTAGGGAGCCCAAATCTAAATTTCCTGCTACAGTTGTAGTTGGCCTTGGCTCAGTTCTAGCAGCAAAGAAAAATGTTTTACTTCTAGACTATACAGACCCATGTGTCACTGGCATGGCTTCACTGTTCATATTGGGTACTATTAAAATTCAAGCTAAAGTCATGCTTGGGACTTGCTTTGTTGCAGCCTGATTTGTGTGGTTGAGCCAGACCATCTCTTTGCTCCATATTAATTTGAACCTAATCTGCATTTATTGTTATTCTCTCATTATTTTGTGTATTTTTAATTTAATGTAAGATTACCATGTCCTTTGGCCATAAGCAATACATTTTACTACTGCTACTACTACAGGACAAAACCAATTTAAAAGCAGAGCTAAAATGCATATTAAAAAATGCAAGACAGTCAATGGAAACACAAAGTGGGAAAGAGGAATAGTTTAAGGGATGCCAGACAGGAAAGCAAGGCCTGAACCACTGTTGAAAGATAGTGATAGAAGAGGACAGACTAGGGGAACAGATTTCATAATATGGCTGTGGTCACACGCGCTAGTTGAAGTGGAGGGGAAGCAAGGCTATTTCCTCCAGAGGAATTTGATGCACAGTTGCAAGATCACACATCCCTTTGTAGCTGTGGGCTCAGCTCGTCACTGTGTGATCAGACGCAACTGCAGGTGAGTTGGGTTTTTTTTTTGACATTTGTTTCCCATGCGCATAAACAAGGAATCACAGCTCTGCACTGAGGGTTCCCCATAGCGTATGCGATGATGCCCATACTGTGAAGGAGGGGGGGAAATGGCACCAAGTCAGGATGGACTGATCAGTCCATCCCAACAGCATGAGAGAGTGCTTGCATGATCAGACAGGGGGACATCCATCCGTGGCCCAACAGAACCTGTTAAAGCTGGACTTTCCCTGGTGTTTTTTAACTTTGCTTCTATGGCAGAGCAGCACGGGTTGCTGATAACTGTAGGATGCTTCCCAGATGTTGCTTTCTGATTGTTCCCTTTAGATCTGTCAGGCATTCACACCTATGTTGGATCTAAAGGTGCATGTGATCGCAGCCTATATGAGTTTTACTATGATAATTTGGCATGGATTGTTACAAAAGAGTATTCCAACTCTTTGGAAAAGGGAGACATTTTAAAAAGCTGCCAGAAGAGATGTAGTTAGGCAGCACAATTTGTGGTGTGCTTGTCTGTGTATGTGTGGAGAGATAAACATACACACATGTGTACTATGTTTATGAGTAAACTCTTAGAATACTGAGGGTTTCTCTGTTTCTGTGTAATATATTTGGATTTTTAATGGAATGTTGAATGACTCTGTATTTTTCAATGAGACTTACAGAGAAAATGAGGTTTAATGCTAAAAAAAAGGTCCTATCTTTATTTCTGAAGTATAACTGCATTCAGAATAAATGGAATACATGCAGGACAGTTCATGTCCATCTGTTTGTTCATGTCAGTCTGAAAGACCTAACACATGGCTGCCCTTTGCAAATTGTGGCCTTTTCCTTTTCCATCTAGCTTCATCACTTTCTGAGAAGTGTCTCGTTTAACAATAACGTTGGTGATAAGGTTTCTTTTGACCATAATGGGGAGTTGGTATCTGGATTTGATATTATAAA
>NW_015159933.1:6810-17447 GCF_001447785.1 Gekko japonicus
AATCAGGCAGATAGCTGGTAGGATCCAAAATATTGTCTCATAATTTCAAATAACACCATAGCAGTGTGGGATAAAATCACAGAAGAATGTATTCTGTATCATATCAATGAATGTTAAGGATTTTGCACTCATTTTTCTGAAGATGTTAACTCTCCTTTCTCATGAATTCATTAGACACGGCCTCTTTCAGTATGTACTGAGAGGTGAATCAGGCAGATAGCTGGTAGGATCCAAAATATTGTCTCATAATTTCAAATAACACCATAGCAGTGTGGGATAAAATCACAGAAGAATGTATTCTGTATCATATCAATGAATGTTAAGGATTTTGCACTCATTTTTCTGAAGATGTTAACTCTCCTTTCTCATTAATTCATTAGACACGGCCTCTTTCAGTATGTACTGAGAGCTGCTATCGCGGTTATAGAAAGAAAATGAAGGAAGGGGAGCCATTTTGTTGCTATGATTGTACTCCATGCACGGAAGAGAAGATATCTGACTGGAAGGGTAAGACCTGTATGTTTACACAGGAGTAAAATGGCAGAAAGAAAACAGAGTTTCTGTTGAAGAAACACACATTTAAATATGCACACTTCCGATGTGACTTTCTGCAGGGTTTTACAAATGTTCCTTTAGTTCAAGACTGTTGGGCTTGTGGTTACACTATACACACATAGACTACAGAAATTGAATAGAGATTACAGTTTGTCTAACAAACCTGAGACAGGTCTGGTTAGCAGTAATCATGGCTTCCAAAGACTGAAGATCACAACCAGGGTCTGTTCAATGCAGCTAACCAAAAGGAAATACAGTCATGAACATTTTCTTTAAAATGGTACAGGTTTAGAATGGTACAGCAATTCAGTAAAAACAGATTTATCAACAGTAAAAGGAATCTATTGACATTTGGAAACAGCAGTCAACAAAGCCAGCATTATGAATCTATACAAATATAAAATCAGGCCATCGAAGTATCACAAGCTGGGAGAATAGTGCAAAATCAGGAAAATAACAATTCAGAATAAAAACAAATATAAAAATCTAGGTGAACAGATATTAGGGTTACCGGCTGGCATGGTGCTGGGGACCAGAGAGTGGGAAAATGGCATAATGTAACTCCATGATGTTACTTTGGGGTGAGTACCAAGAAGTGATGTCACACTATCATGCAATGTAATTACCCCTCCCTGCAGTTTTGCTCCTATCTCTTGAATGAGTGAGGGCAGGGATCAGGTAGCCTGGTGAGCACCCTGGCAGGTCTCACAAGGGCACTGAATGCAATGCTAGGAATAAATATCTTACCTGGACTGTACAGGAAGAATGAATATTAGTGAGTACTGTTAATAGAAAAACAATTTGGTAACAAATATGCAAGCTTCTCTATGACTCATTGCTGCAGTAACACACACCTTTGATGACTACACTAGCATTTAGGACAGCTGGATTTGAGTTCAGAAGCACCTTAGAGACCAACAAGATTTGTGGGGTATAAGACCAACATGGCTACCCTCTAAAAACACACTATCATTTATGGTCCTACCTTATTCAGATGACTGTTCACATGGTTCAGGAAGTACAGAACATGAAAATCCAGTCTTTCAGAAATACAGATTTCAAGACTCATTAAGGCAGGGCTCTGTCTTCTGATGTGGGGTCCCACAGGATTCTAATTACTGACACTGATGAGTAACAGCTATGGTTGGAATTTATACCGTAAAGAATGTTTAGTATCTCATGAATGTTAATTCTCAGCATTAGTCTCTGCAACATTTCTGCCTAGAACTGACTGTCCAATCTAAATGGAAAAGATTTATCTATGTGAGTAGAAGTATTATATTAATTAGTAGCATTTATACATACATGATACTAATAACACAATCTTCTCACACAAACAAATGTTCTCCATTTATTGTAGAGATTCGAGATATGGATGATATATTAGTGATATTCAAACACACATCTTTTTATTTTTTCAGACATGAATGACTATTAAGAATGTGCAGATATACAATATCCAAACAAAAAACACAATCTATTTATTCCCAAGGATATCAACTTCTAGTCCTATGAAGGACCCTTGAGTGTCACATTTGGCTTTTTGCTCTTACCTTCTCTTTGATTACAGCTCTGATACTAGGGTCTATTTTGAAGCACCACAACATTCCCATGAAAAGATTCTTCAATCTGAGCAGAGAACTGTTATTTATCTACCTCATACTGCTTCTTAATTTATTAGTTCTAAGCAGATTACTAAAATAAAGCTAGACCCCTGCAAAAATCAATCACAAATGCATACAATTTTACAGCTACAAGAATGATAGGTCTGCTATTATCTTCTAATAAAAGAGGTAATGTCTCCGTATGATCTATATTTTGGAGCAAAGGAGGAATTAAAATATTTATAGGCTCAGAAAAGTAAATACATTCAAAGGGCACATGATACAAAGGGCTTCCTGTCTGGTAACTGAACAAAGGGAGTCCAAGGAAAGATTGAGGAGGTGTAGTCATTGCTCAACTAGTTTATCCCACTAGGAAACATAAGAATCCTCTCTGACTAAGCCGAGGTAGCCTTCTAGGGTGTTGGAATGTATAATTTTAACTTTAAGGGGGAAAGCCTTCAACCAAGCTGGAGCTTCAACCATTTTTTTATTATTTGTGTGTGTGCGTACATATGTATGTGTATGTGCTTGTGAGCCTGGAAGTAATGGTGACTTCTGGTGACCTCTAGAATAGCTAGGTTGTTTTCAGAGAGGTGGCTTGATTGCCTGCCTCTGTGTCCCGGCCCTGGTATTCCTTTGATACCTTCCTGCCAAGTAGTTGCCAGGGTCAGCTCTGCTTAGCTTCTGAGATCAGACAAGATTGAACTTGCCTGGGCCATCCAGGTCAGGGCAAGTCTGAGCTTCAAGAGATAGTCATTCCAATTCAGCTCGGAAGGTCATCCCTGCTACACAATTCAGAATTCTGCAGATGGAACGTAGGAATTTAAGAAGAATTGAATCCAAGTACTCCCTTATTTTATTAATCCAGATACCAGCCACATATAAAATGTGTGCAGCCACCTTTGTGTTAAACAGTTTAATGGTGGCTGGAATATACTGAGCTTCAGATGAATGAAAGAAATGACAAAATATGATGCCACTGCAGCCAATCTTTTAACATGAGCAGCTTGCACTGACCAAGTTAACCTCTGGTCAAACCGAACCCTTAAGTATTTAAAATAGGTGACCTCCTCAATATCATTACCATGAATTTTCCACTTGTTGTGTACATGAGATTTTCCCCAAAAAACAATGATCTTGGATTTTTGATAGTTAACTACCAGGCTTTCTTCCAGACAGAAAGAGACAATATATCCTTCCACCATGAAATACTGCCTTAGAAGAGTTTTGGAGGAATTAAATCTGCACCGGGAGCCTTCCCATTCTTCATTTGAAAAATTAGAAAACTAATTTCAGCTGGTTGAACAAGGGGCCACTCTGGTAGTTCAGCTAGGTTCCTGTTACTCTGATAATCATAATTACTACAAGAAGTAGTGAAGATATTAGCAAAGTGTTCCTCCCAGGTATGTGAGGAGATATGAGATGAAAGTGGGCTCCTTGCTGTAAAGCAGAGCTAGCCAGCTTCTATACGCCTGTCAGATTTCTATTATTTCTGGCAACTTTGATTAGCTTTTGCCAATTAGTGAGCCAAACTTCTTATTTACTCTTGCATGTTGCTTGTCTGTATGGTTTCCCCCCCAAAAAAGAAAAGCTTGTAGTGTAATTG
Source organism: Gekko japonicus (assembly GCF_001447785.1). Taxonomy (NCBI): domain Eukaryota; kingdom Metazoa; phylum Chordata; class Lepidosauria; order Squamata; family Gekkonidae; genus Gekko; species Gekko japonicus. The sequence goes on from NW_015159933.1 coordinate 10,576, forward strand.
AAGATCTAGCATGTCTGTATTCTGTAAGTGCTGGATAGAAAACTTTTAAAATCACTTACACTGAAAATTAAACCAGATATTTTTGTAAGTTTCAGGGCCTTATCTCAATAGATCTGTATAGAGTACACAGGCAACAACTGGGAGTAGAGAACAGTTATCTGTATGGTATATTGGTAAAACATTGGGCACACTTGAGGTGTATAGTATATTTGCGGTATTCAAACCACACCCCTTCCTTTTCAGACATGAATGACTGTAAAAAGTGTGCAGAGGAATACTATCCAAATGCAAATCACAGTGTATGCATTCCCAAGGATATCAGCTTCTTGTCCTATGAAGAACCCTTGGGCATCATTTCAGCCATTTTTGCCTTTTTCTTTGGTTTGATTACAGCTCTGATACTAGGAATTTTTCTGAAGAACCATGACACTCCTATAGTGAAAGCTAACAATCGGATCCTCACCTATACTCTCCTCATCTCTCTCTTGTTCTGCTTTCTCTGTGCATTGCTATTCATTGGCCCATCCAAGAAGGTGGTGTGTCTCCGACAAATTGCTTTTGGCATGATCTTCTCAGTGGCTGTTTCTTGTGTGCTGGCAAAGACACTTACTGTGATTTTGGCTTTTATAGCCACCAAACCAGGGAGAAGATTGAGGAAGTGGGTGGGGAACAGATTAGCCCACTCCCTTGTTCTTTCCTGCTCTCTTATTCAAGCAAGCATCTGCGCTGTGTGGCTAGCAAACTCTCCCCCATTCCCAGATGTTGACATGCATTCAGCAGCTAAAGAAATTATACTGGAATGTAATGAGGGGTCTGCTGCTATGTTTTATAGTGTTTTGGGCTACATGGGTTTCTTGGCAGTCATCAGTTTTACTGTGGCTTTTCTTGCCAGGAAGTTACCTGACAGTTTCAATGAAGCCAAGTTTATCACATTCAGCATGTTGATCTTTTGCAGTGTTTGGGTATCATTCGTCCCAACCTACCTAAGTACCAAGGGGAAATATATGGTAGCTGTGGAGATCTTCTCTATTTTAGCCTCCAGTACTGGGCTGCTGGGTTGCATATTTTTTCCTAAATGTTTCATTATTGTGTTGAGGCCTGAATTGAACAATAGGAAACATCTAATGAGCAGAAAGGTTTGAATAATTTTAGATGCTTTTTCTTTTGCTGTATTTTGCAATCTAAAGTTTGCATGTGTAGGCAGATCTGCCAAGAGGAGCAACTGGGGTGACAGAATTTCAGGGACCCAAGTCAGATGGAGGGCTCTGAAGCCAGCATCATGCTACATTCAGAATACATATCAATTTATTCTACTTCTAGTTCAGTTCTGCACTGCAGCCACAATGGGTGCAAGGAAAGCAGAGCGCAGTAAACAGCAGTAGTTCTTACTCTCTGCTGGCTGAGCCTTTCTGCAAAGTTTACTACAAGGAGGCAAACACTTGCATATCCTGTTAAACCCATTGACCAAGCCAGCATTGGAGCATGGCAAGACTAGGCAGCACTGGTCATGCCTGGTACAGTCACTGTCAGGCTGCAGACTTCTAACAAGATTATTGTTTCTGATAGTCTGTTTCCCTCTTCCTTGCCTTCCTTCCAGTTCTATAGCTTTGTCTGCTCAGCCAGATCTTGAAAAGAAGTAGCCCTGTCAGTGTTTTGTATAAAATAAAACTTTTCCTCTTTTCTTAATTTCTTTTCCTCTTTTCCACAATTTTCTCCTCTTTCATTTTGCTCCCTTCCTTTCATAATCTGCCTTCATTTATCTCTCTCCTTCTTCTAATTTTTCTCTCCAACCTTTATTTCTCATTCTTTGTCTCATCTCCCTCTCATCCCTGGCTGACAACAGAATTTACTTATTAGTAGTATATCAGCAAACCCTTGTTAATGTTATGAACAGAAAGAAAGGTTAATATTACTCTATGATCTAGTAAAAAGATGCTTTCCCCCACCGTTACATGCATGGTAATGGAATGTTAATCTGTTTTAGTGGATACACATGTGGAATCTCTCCCCTTTAATTAGATTGAACTATATTTTGAAAACTGTTGTTGTTATTACTGTATTTGTGGGACATCCAGTATACCTTTACCTTTGTAAATGCTACTTTGCTCCTGTAGACTTTAAGCTTAAGTTATACGACAAATGACACTATCTTTTAATAAAATATGACAGCAAAATCAATCCCAGAGATCCTAATATCTCCATCCAGCACCCCTAGACAATAATTTTTCCCCTGCTTTTGAGCTAGTGAGGTATAAGGGTAAACTTAAATACATTTCTTCCTTCCTTCCTAAAGATTTAATGTGACATGAAGTTTTTGAACTACAGCCCACTTCATCAGATGTAAAAAGTGTGTACTATATTGGAACCTATATGAATGTGAGCAAAAATATAAAATTCCAAAATTAGTCACATCGTTTAGATCAAGGTCATATGGGGGGGAGGTGAAATCTTTGTCTGGCAGCCCATGGTGGATCTTGGCAGCTTGGTGTTTGGGTGTGCTCAGCAAGAGCATGGAAAATCTTGTACTTCTCTAAAGCAATAGAGGCTGATTCATCTTCTCATACTTTTAGGTCCCTGCCACACGGCAGGAAAAATACTGGCCAAAGTGCAGCTTTTAAAAGCCGCACCAAAAAAGAGATGCCGCAGTGGGATCCCACGATCCCCTGAGCCGTGGTGCTGTTGCTCCCCGGCATGATAGATGCCGGGGAGGACGAGACAATCAGGAGGGGGGGCTGCTGAACTGCGCATGTGCAAGCATGCGCAGTTTGGCCAGGGGCCAAGCTTAATTTAATTATATCCCACTCTTCTCCCCAGTATGAACCCAAAGCAGCTTACAAAATGAGGATGGAGCACTATTGCTACCAAGGGAATAGCTCCCTTAGGACTGAATTTTACATTCACTCCATTATTGATTACTAATTGAATTACTGATATACCTCTATTTTTCTGCTTTTCACTATCCACTTGTTTGCAATAAAGTTTCAGTTTGCTTGTTAGAGGTGTCTTTTTAAAAAAATTGTTATCCTTTTTGCTCCTTCTGAAGATTTTTGTAGTTATCTGCTTCTTCAGGGAATTGATCATATATACTGTCTTACTTTGCTATAGTAAAACACATCTCTCACACTTTTGAAAAGTGGTGTCTTTTTCACCAAAGGGGAAGGGGTTTCTCAAAGTAAGACAGTATACTCATGGATCATATGATCGCTAAGATCCAGTTCATGGTGCACATGTGTGGGGACACCTATATGTGCCTAAACCATACAATTCATGACTGGCCTATGGAAAAAAATGCTGGGTGTCTTTTACATAGGCTTAATAGGATATCATGTACCACCTGATGTTATTTATGTCCATACCATGAAAAACCTCAGTGGTTCATTTCCAAATATTAAGCTTGTATTTAAGAGATAGGACATTTGTCTCCAGGCCAGCAGGTAACTATATGCACAATGAAGTTTCCCATGCTCTTGGCAAACAGAAGGAAACTTGCAAGAATTTTGAAAGCCCTGGAGGTCAGGATTGGCTTTTAGCATAAGCTCCTCTACTTCTTAGATGGGAGTAAGACAGGCTGTGCAAAATAGCTGCTGGGTTGGGGGCAGCAGCAAGATGGTGGCAGTCTTAGGCTGCACCAGGATTTGATCTCACATCATCAGCTTATGATTCTGAATGTGTTTGCAAGCTTATTCTAATGCAGCCCACCAGCTATGTTTGTTTGGTCTTCTAACTAACACTCCCACTTTCTGTGGTCTCATGCATGCAACTAAAAGAAGCTAAATCAGAGCTAGCCTTCTGCAAATGGCTCAAAACATATTGATTTAAGAAAGCTTTTGAGGTTAACACAGTATACCCTGTGTTCTGAAGAAACATGTCTGGAGGAATGGGTCTGAATAAAAAACACCGTGTTCCTTTAACAGAGGTTTGATGTTTGTAAAAGGGTAGTTGAAGTTTTTATGACATGGAGGTAATAGTATCATCTGGTAGATTACATTCCATTAAGCCATTATTAAAGGAACAAGACACCCCCCCTCCAGGAAGTTGGCAACACTGTAAATGAACCATCTCCTATGACAAAGGGGATGATAATGTTTAGCTTTGTTCTCAGATGGGCCTTAAGTATCAGGAAATGGGTTTTGCCCCCACACTGGGAATAACGAGACGGACAACCATTTGGATTAGACAAGGGCCACTTTATTAACTATATACAATTTATTAATAGCAACCGGCAAGGGAGCACTTCCTAAGTAGTGGAACAGACAAGCCAGGTGTCAGGCTGACCACCATCCTTGTCTGATATATATGGGCGAGGCACCAACCCCGGTCTTGGGCCATTAACCTGGCTTGCGACCAGCAGCCCAGCCACGGGTCACCTCCCGGGAGTGCCTACCCCTGAAACCCTACAGTTTGCAGAGAGGAGCTTAACCCAAGAGGCTCCCAGAGGGGGTCCTCATTCCCCACCCGGGGCCTTAATAGCCCACAAGCCATTCCTGAAGACCCCCCCAGTTCCCAAAAGATGGGATGGCTTACGGGGCTCACCAATTCCGCTGCCTTATCTCTGCCACTCGCAAAGCCAAGCCTCTGCTTTGGCTGACGCGGCCACCAAACCACTTAAGGCAGCCGTGATCCCTTGCCGGATGTTCTCTAGAAAAAATAACTGGTTGCCCTTGTCTGACGAGTGGATACCATCCTCCCTGTACAGGTCCGTGTCCTGGACCCCTATTCCAGGGTGTGGTAGATACTGGCCCACCCTCCAAAATCTTCTGGATTTGCTTGTTCACCTTGCGCCTAACCCGGTCAATGCATCTGGGGTCCCCCCAATTGCACCACACGTGCCGTGGTAGAATTGCCGACCAAATCACCTGCACCATGGGCCACCTCGCCCACATCAGCTTCGGGTCCCCTGTGGCCTGGATAACCCGGGCCTTGCCCTTCATCAATCCAATATCATTGGCCCCAAGGTGCACCAGTAAAATATCAGGAGGCGGCCCACGCCGTTCCTCCCACACCTTGCTTTTCCATTGCCAGGTCGGCATCCACTTGAAACACCAGGGCCGTGCCCTTCATGGTGAGTCAGAACAGCCAACCAGAGCATCTGCACTCTGGTCAATCTTGCACTTATCATCGCACTGACAGCTGCTGCTTGCAACACCCCTCCTGTCATTGCAAAGTAGCTGGCTAGACTACAGCACTCCAAGCCACCTTGCTCTTATCGTCGCAAGGTCAGACTCCCCCGTGCAATTGTGCAGCCTTTCATGGCGAAGCAGCATAGCCAACCGGACCGTCTGCAACCCAGGCCACCTTGCTCTTTTCACGCAAGGTCAGTCTCGCTCAAACAAGGTCTTTGCAGAATAGCCAACCAGACTATCTGCACTCTAAACAATCTTGTCCTTATCATCACACGGACAGCCTCAGCATGTCACGCCGGGGCCTTGCTGGCCGGACCATCCCATCGCGGGCCATCTCCCTTATAGCACTAAGGGCTTCCTGGCAGACTGTGCTGTGGCCGCAGACATTGAACTTCTTCTAGCCTTGCCGGCCGGATACTCCCCACTGTGGGCCATCTCACTCGCAGCACCAGGGATTTCATGGCCAGCGTGTCCTACTGGCCAAGCGGGTGCCCCAAAAGACTGTGCTGTGGCCACAGACCTTGACCGTCATCTCGCCCGTGGCCCTCCGCACCTGAAATGAACACTCATTGGCTCTTTGTCTCGCCCCGTGGCCAGCTGCACCTGAAATGACAACCTCATGAATAACTTTAAACTCTCGCAATACCTTTCTTCAAAAGCTAGGTGAAAGCCCACCCCTGGCTCACTGATACCCCAAAATGCCACCCCCCAAAGCGGGCGCAGTAACCAGACTAAGGGACTATCCAAAAGATCACCGTGACCCTACCGTATGGCAAGGCAGCCATATCCCGAGGCAGCTGCAGTAGGAAAGGCCCACCTCGCCCAATGCCCTAGTGCTAATCATCATGAACATGGGCCTAGTCAGTGGCGTTCCGTCCGCATGCCTAAAGCCATAACCATCTTAAAACTTGGAAGTGCAGCGACCCCCCAAGTGGTAAATTAACCCTTTTTTAAAAATAATTGCCCTTCATAGAATGTTAAAGTAATTTCCCTACCTATACCCAGCAATGTTTGCAGTTGCCGTGTCTGCATTTATACAGTCACTGCGATCTGCTGAATTAACTCTTAAAATTCCTGAGCAGTAAAGGGAGCCCCCTCCCTCTTAAAAGGTAAAGGTTCCCTTACTCTAAAGCCAGTCGAATCCGCCTCCAAGCCCGCGGCGCTCATCTCCGCCTCCAAGCCGAAGAGCTAGCGCCATCCGAAGACGTCTCCCTGGTCATGTGGCCTGCATGACCAAACACCAAGGCGCCCAGGGCGCTGCCACCTTCCCACCAAACTGGCACCCATTCATCTACTTGCAGTCTCCCGCTCTCGAACTGCCAGGTCGGCAGGAGCTGGCACCAGTGACGGGAGCTCACTCCATCCTGCGGCACACCCGTGTTCCGAACTGCTGAACTACCTACCTTCCAGAGCCTGCAGTTCAGCGTCTTATCCACCCGAGCCGCCGCAGCTCCACCCCCTCCCTTTAAAGGGATGTTAGTTATTCAGAGATGTTATTCACCTCCATGCCCCGTACAACTACCGCTAAAGGTTATGTCAAGAGAACCCCCAGGATGTCCAACAGCACTAGAGAAGATCTGGCCCCATTCTCTTAACGTCTTGGTGTTCATAACAAACTATTCCCACCATTGCAAGCGGACCCGAGCCGGGAGGCCTCCACTGATTTAACAATCGATGGAATGCCCCCGTAAGGCATTTTGAAACGCTTCTTAATTAAACAATCTGACAGGGAGGCACCCATTGCTTTAA
>NW_015159934.1:0-1225 GCF_001447785.1 Gekko japonicus
ATAAAAGGAAGGACTTCTTCACCCAAAAGCTGATTAAAGGGTCTGAGCCCGTTCGCGGGGAGGGTGGGTTATAAATTTAAATAAATAAATAATAAATAAATAAAGTCTTTAAATTGGAACATGATCAGAGTGGGAGGAGGTGGTGGTGGCTACAAGCATGGACGGCTTCAAGAGGGCATTGAATAAACATATGGAGCGGAGGTCCATCAGTGGCTATTAGCCACAAGGTATAGATAGGAACTCTCGGTCTGTATTCTTGGTCCTTGGGGGGGGGGACAGTGGGAGGGCTTCTAGTGTCCTGGCCCCACTGCTGGACCTCCTGAGGGCACCTGGTCTTTTTGGCCACTGTGTGACAGAGTGTTGGACTGGATGGGCCATTGGCCTAATCCAGCATTGGCTTCTCTTATGTTCGTATGTTCATCTCTGGATTAACAATGGGGTTTTTTGGACAAAATGTACTCTCCGGAGCAAGAGTCTCATGCTTTCGAAATGCAGTAGGATTCTCTCCGCAAACGCTGGCGTCAACGGTGGATTTTTCTTCTTTTTGACAAGCTACGGATACCTCCTCCTTGCATCAGGTGCTGCTTGGCATGGCCATGGGAGGAGCTGGAATTCATTCCAGCAAAGTACCCGTACCTGGATGGCCCAGGCGAGCCCAATCTGTCCAGATCTGAGAATTAATTATCATACAGCAGTGTGTGTCGAATAGCCAGGTGATCCTTAGATTGTCTGGCAGCGAGACGTTCTAGCTCTTTCAGCGTCATGCACTGTTACGTGGCGAGCGACACTTGTTTTTAAGGCAAGAAACATTTCAGAGGTGGTTTGCCGTTGCCTACCTCTGCGTCACACCCCCGGCATAATGTGAAGGCCCGGAGAAAAACCAGAAAAATTCGGGGAGGAAACCATATTTTTTTCCGTTTTTTCCTGAAGCCTTTTTTGTTTTTTCCCGAAAAATTGAAAAAAGAAAAGAAAAGAAATTGATTATGGAACGTTTTATTTTAACATGATGAATAAAATATTTTAAGACCAGGTGTTCAGATATTTTCCAAATCATTTCTAAAATATATATATATATGGTATCAGATTGATCTAATTTCTGTGCACTGCGGACAAGCAAGTCCTAGGTTACAAACTGAACTCTCCAATGCAAGAACAAAATTTCAAAATTTCCGGAAATTTTACATCTCTAGTTCCTCTCTTGCCTTGACCTGGATGGCCCAGGCTA
>NW_015159934.1:3036-3314 GCF_001447785.1 Gekko japonicus
AGACCGAACGGAAAGCCAGAACAATCGGACGCAAAGTCCACCTAGTTCAGCATTTCTGTTAACTGGAAATCCGGCGAATGGGGCATGGGGGCAACGGGGGGTAGTGTCAGACCGCACTCTATACATTAATTAAAAAGTGGCACAGACGAGAGGGCCGGCTGAGCAGGTATCTGTCGCCGTGTTATTTATCTGTGTGTTCATTTAGCCCAATTTTCTGGCAGAAACCGGATCTGGCCCCCTGCCCGTAGCAGCACGTGTGGCGGATCCTGTGCATAACT
>NW_015159934.1:3338-3452 GCF_001447785.1 Gekko japonicus
GCTGGAGGCAGCAACGCCAGGGTGAAGAGGCGAGTCGTTCACAGGCCTTCACGTCCAGCTTGGGCTTGGCTGAGCTCGCACCTCTTGTTGCAGGGAGTTCCGTGACTCTGCACG
>NW_015159934.1:3670-8995 GCF_001447785.1 Gekko japonicus
AGGTTAGGCATGAATGTCACGTGTGCCCCAGCGAAGGGGCAGCGGGTTTCAAGCCGTATTCTGCAACGCCCTGGGCTTCCTCAAGAAGCTGCTCCTCCGTTAGAAGACTAGCGAAGGTGGGCAGGATTCTTCGAGGAACAGAGGTTCAGCGCTGATAACCTTCCCTGGCCAAGGGACTGTGGCTTGGAGGCATTGCATACAGAAGGTCCTGCGTTCAGCTTTCACTTCCAGGATCACAGGAAGGGCCTGCATGCCATGGCTCCGTGGCAGAGCATCTGCTTGGCATGCAGAAGGTCCTAGGTTCAATCCCCGGTATCTCCGGTTAAAAGATCTGCCAGTGGGTGATTTTTATTATTATTATTATTATTGAACATGACCTTAATTTATTGCTTTGAGTGCTTTGCTTTTATCATTTTTTTTTTTAAAAAATACTGTTTTTATTATAACTTTTTTATACAATGAATGGAACAAATTAAACATGAACATAGAACCGTTGATCAAACAGAACAGGGTTATAAAATACATGATACAATAACTAGAACCTTATTTCTATCGAAGAATAATGAGCATTGTTATAATAATTCTGCTTTCACTTCCAGGATCACAGGACTTGGGGGGATGAACATGCCTGAGGGGAAGGGCCTGCGTGCCGTGGCTCCGTGGCAGAGCATCTGCTTGGCATGCAGAAGGTCCTAGGTTCAATCCCCGGTATCTCCGGTTAAAAGATCTGCCAGTGGGTGATTTTTATTATTATTATTATTATTGAACATGACCTTAATTTATTGCTTTGAGTGCTTTGCTTTTATCATTTTTTTTTTTAAAAAATACTGTTTTTATTATAACTTTTTTATACAATGAATGGAACAAATTAAACATGAACATAGAACCGTTGATCAAACAGAACAGGGTTATAAAATACATGATACAATAACTAGAACCTTATTTCTATCGAAGAATAATGAGCATTGTTATAATAATTCTCCCTAGGGGAGATCAATCCTAATGCGTATATTGTTGGTTACTTTTGCATTTTAATTAAAGCGCATAATTTTGTATTTCGCATTTACTATGCTTTCCCATTCAAAATTTTCTAAGGGTATTTTTTCTAGAATAGGACTCCAAATGCTAAGAGGGTTATGGAATTCACATTTATTCCGATGAATCGTATAGTGGGTGATGTGAAAGACCTCTGCCTGAGACCCTGGAGAGCAGCTGCCAGTCTGAGTAGACAATACTGAGTTTGGTGGACCGAGGGTCTGACTCAGTAGAAGGCAGCTTCGAATGTTCATGTGATCCTGGAGAGCCACTCTCAAGCAATACTGAGCCGATCGACTGATGGTCTCAATCCAGTATCAGGAAGCTTCGGAAACATACATTTGCACTCTGTGGCTGCACATACGGTGCGCTCGGAAACATTCTCCCAGAATCCTCTGCAGTGCAAGCGGGGTTGTTTATGGACCGCGCTTTCCCATTTCTTTGCGATGATCGGCAAGGCACGTGACTCTTTGAAAACTTTAAAATGTCAGAAAGTGGCAACACCCTGAAGGCAGCGGCAGAAGAAAAAACCTGCAGTCTAAAATCCCGGGGGTGGTCTTCTTGGGAGGGAGCCCCCCAAAGTAGATGCCATCACTGGAAAGGCCCTGTCGTGCGTGGGAGCCCTCCCTACCGCAGAATTTTCCAGTTTTCATCATTGTCAACAACCAGCCAGATGTCTCCGGGAAACTTAGAGGGAAGTCGGAACAGAAGCTGCCTTATATCAGAGGTGGAGTGAAGGTAGACCCCTGATGGTCCAGTGATGTGGGTTCCATGTCAAACACTTGGGATTCCTCAGTCTGGTGTACTGGCGCACAGACTCTAATCTGAGAGAACCAGGTTTGAGTCCCCACTCCTCCACATGCAGCTGCTGGTGTGACCTTGGGTCAGTCACAAGTCCTCTCAGAGCTGTCCTTGAAAGGGCAGTCCAGCAGTGCTGGAGGGGAAAAAGCATGCGGGCACCAAGGAAGGGGGGGGATGCAGCCAGGAAGTGGGGGAGGGGGCAGATGGGAAGACAGTATGCCAACATGGAAAAGGATGCTTAAACCTTTACACATGGCGAATTGCCATACAGAAATGAGAAAACAGCATACGGACATGTGAAAGGACATTTAAATGCCGGTCGAGGATGGCCCGTTGTTGCATTGCAACGCAACACGGGGAGGGAAATTTAAAAAAACTTTCCTGCGCACGCCGAATGTGATAGGCGTGAAGGGGAGGGAAAGAAGCAAAGGGGCGTTAAAGGGGCGGAGAGGGGACAGCTGCGAATCGCAAGTTCCCCACCGGAATGCCCCGACTTCAACACCGCAGCAAAAAAAAGAACCTGAAAATAGCGGAGACAGAAAATCCGGGAGGAAACGCCATTAGATTCGGGTCAATTGCTGACCCGGACCAACATGGGAACTGATCGATTTCCACGGATATTATCAGGGGGTGACACCGGAGCAAGTGATTGTGCGGAATCGGCCTGAGATTCTTTCGGGTAGTGAAGGGCGGGGTATAAATCCAATCTCTTCTTCTTCAATGTGTCGCCTCAACTAGGAGATCTCCTGCCGCGGGACCAGAGTGTTCCCCGAGAGGTGAGCTTCCCTCAAGCTGACCAGATGAGCCCTCCTGGATGGATCCTCAACTGTGCTGACCCTTGATGCTTTGTCTTCCAAGTCTTCCTCATCCAGTGGGTTTTGGCCCCCGTGCGTGTATACCCACATACACCAGTTCCCTAGGCAGGTCCTTCCAGGACTGGTTCAGACCTGGTTGTTTACCTCTTTGATGATGACCTGCAACCCCATACAGTGGCTTACATAAAGGAAATCCACCACCCAGTTTACACCACATACAAAGCGCTCCAGTCAGCTCAGGTGCGGCATTTTTCTGATGGAAGCGCATCACTCGTTCAGCGACTGCTCCCCAAGAGATACCGGGAATGTACGTGCTAGAGTGAACCAGACTTCAGCTTCCTTTCCGAGAGTTTCCCAGCACCGTGAGGTCCGGCACGGTCTCTGATGTTTTGTGAAGCTCTCTCCAGGTTTAACCGCAATCGTGTGTTGTTCCACCAAGACACCCTTTGCTTTTGCAGGTCTTCTTCTTTGACACCTCTTGGTCAGTTCCCAGTCGCCTCCACAGTAGAGTTTCTAGAAATGCTTCACCCCCACGAAGCACCTGTCTGCCACCCGGGTGCGTGAGCTTCAGCTGAGGCCAAGGAGGAAAGTCCCATGCAAGATGTGTGGATCCCTGCACTCCCCATGGAAGTGGGCAGGGGTCATTTCGTAGAAAAAGAGCTAGGGGAACTCATTAGCATAACTCATTAGCATATGCCACACCCCCTGACATCAGGGGCCCGGCGGTGGACCTGCAAGGCCGGCGGGAGTGCGAGGAAGCCCCGCCAAGGCCCTCCCTGGCCCCAGGCAGGCAGGGGTGGGGAGAGGCGGGGAGGAAGCAACTTACCCTCCCTCTTCTCCTGCCTCCTCCTGGCTGAATGAGGGCCGGAAGCGGGGCGGCTGGAAGCAGGGGGCGGGGCTTCGTCATGTGCCCCGCCTCCCTGCACCTCACCCGGGGGAACTGCATTCCCCCGCGTCCCCCCTCCCGAAATGACCTCTGGAAGTGGGGCATTCACTGAGAACCACCCGAGTTCTTCACTGGAGCTGAGCAAGAGCTGAAAGGTGGCTGGTCACCTTGTGAGGCAGGCGGTGTGGGTTTTGCACCAAAAATCTCACGTCTCTGCCGAACTCTGAATCTATTTGGCAGATTTCTGCCCCACCATTCTTTCGTGCAAAATGGCACACGAGGTAGCTCTCCGAGGGACGCGGCGACAGTGTAAAATTATAAAACGGATCCCCAGGGGTCATTTCGTCGAAAAAGAGGTGCAGGAGCTCATTAGCATAACTCATTTGCATAACTCATTTGCATATGCCACGCCCCCTTACATCACCGGAACTGTGTCAGGAGGCAACACCCACGGCTCAGGCTCCACTGGACTGTTTTGGATTGCTAGCTATTGGGGGGGAGATGTACAGATCTGCCCTCGCAGAGGAGGGAGAGCTTGTACCTGAATAAAACTTGGTCTTAAAGGTGCCACTGGACGGTTTTGGATTGCTAGCTATGGGGGGGGGGACACGTAGATCTGCTCTCACAGAGGAGGGAGAGCTTGTTCCTGAAGGCGGGATGGGGGGGGGCTCTGCAACTTACCTGGCTGCTTCTTGCTCCTTGTGGCCTGACTGAGGGCTGCTGGGAGCAGGGGGCGGGGCTTGTTGCATATGCCCGCCCCCTGGGCTCCTTCCTGCCGGAGCTCCGGTCCTGTGCGCTCCCGCAGGAAATGACCCCTGCGGATCCCTTTCTAAAAAGCAAAAGAAAAGACACAATTGTAACTACAGCAAGCAAAGGAACGCGAAAACTCGAAAAAAGCAGCAGTGATTTTCAGAGGTGGCAGTCATAAAATGAGTCCTCGGCCCTGGAATCTGCAGAATCAAACAGCCGCAGGGAATTAAGGAGACCAAGTGACGTCTGGAATCAGATTGTTTTCACACATTTGTGTCAAGCAGGGGACTTGCTGGTAGATTTCTTGGGGTGGAGCATGCCAGGGACGTTCAGTTATGCCCTTTCCCCCCACATCTCTTTGCTTTTGTTTGTTATCGTATTGAGCCTTTTAGTCTCACCCGTTTCCTCATTCGTTTGTTTGTTTGTTTTATGTCATTCCTGCACAATTGCTATATAAAGAGGTAGTGTTGGGATTCTTTTTAACTAAGTCAGCAGAGTATTAAGAGACTGAGTCCATGGTGTGTTTTAAAATATAAGAGTTTACTATAAACCTAACATGGGAAAAGGTACACAGGATATAAAATAACAAAGAGCAAATATGGCTACATCCTTGCAGCTAAAAGATAAAACGGGAAGAGCCGAATGGCGTCTCCTTCTCTAGTCAGAACAAAGAACGGGAGGAGAAACCAATATGCTAAATACTTGACACCTTGGTTTCCGATCAGACTAGCAAATTAGCTCCAAAGTTCCCAGGCATCCTGTTGTCTAAACAGATTGGTTACAAACAAACATGTGACTTAACAAACATCATTAACCCTGTAAATACTGAAGTATTTTGACTTGTAACACCCAACAGGTAGCAAGCATTCTATCAAATTTCAGGGGGGAAAGATTACAGTGGGGTTATCCCAAGCACAAAAGCACATGTCAGAAACCGGGATTTTGAAATTAAGCTGTTGGTTCACAAAATGCGGCAGCCTCCTTAGAGAATTCCACAACTTTGGGGGCCACCACTGAAAAGGCCCTGCCCTGCATTCC
>NW_015159934.1:9044-11302 GCF_001447785.1 Gekko japonicus
TAGTAGTCAGTCTTAGACTCCAGGCAGGCTTATAGTAAAAGTGTGGATGCCATTCCCTTTGCAGTGTGGGGTAGCAGTTAGAGTGCTGGACTGGGATCTGGGAGTCCCAGGTTCAGATACCTATTCTGTCCTGGAAGCTTGCTGGGATATGCATTCTCAGCCTAGCCTACCTTGCAGGGTTACTGTGAAGCTAAAAAGGGAGAGCGGAGAATGATATAAGCAGTTTTGGTTCCCCACTGGGAGAAAGGCAGGTTATAAATGAAATCAAATAAATAAATCTAATCTGGTAAACTGGAGTTATAGGGGTATGAAAGACCCCAGAGACCTACATGCATTTGCCTTCCTGTTCTATTTATTTCTTGGTTCTAGGAATGCCCCTGCCATCTGATATTTGGAGAAGGATTCCTTCCCTACAGGCCCTACAGGCCAGTTTTGTGTAGTGGTTAAGTGCGCGGACTCTAATCTGGGAGAACCGGGTTTGATTCCCCACTCCTCCACTCGCAGCTGCTGGATGACCTTGGGCAAGCCGTAGTTCTGACAAGAGCTGTCCTTGAAATGAGCAGTTTCTATCAGAGCTCTCTCAGCCTCATCTACCTCACAGGGTGTCTGTTGTGGGGAGGGGAAGGGAAAGGAGTTTGTGAGCCACTCTGAGACTCCAAGTGAAGGGCGGGGTATAAATCCAATCTCCTCCTCCTCCTCCTCCTCCTCCTCTTCTTCTTCTTCTTGTTATGACCAGCAAAGCTATAGTTCTCTTTGACCCACCTGTGCTTGCTTTCAGGTCACGCAGCACTCTTAAATGGCTATTCTTAAAAGTTAGAGAAATGCAGGGATCTATTGATAGGTATTTTCCTAAAGAGCTAAGTGGAGCCTCCATGTTCAGTGGCAGTTACCTTAGATCCTAGGGAGCGACAGAAGGAGAGGACTGTTGCCTTCTTTTCCAGCTTGCACACTTACCAGGGGTATCAATCTGCTTTGCAAGCAGAAGGTCCCAGGTTCAATCCCTGGCATCTCCCGCTAAACGGATCAGGCGGTAGGTGACGTGAAAGACCCCCGCCTGAGGCCCTGCAGAGCGACTGCCAGTCTGAGTAGACAATACTGACCTTGGTGGACCAGTGGTCTGATTCAGTATAAACCAGCTTCATGTGTGATCATGTGTCTCTGTCAGTGTTCTGAGCAAACCAGGTCTTTAAGAAAGTTCTCCAGTGCAAGCCTATTGAAATGGTGTAGTGGTTAGAGCATCGGCCAAGGATCTGGGAGACCTGGGTTCGAATCCCCACTCTGCCAGGAGTGGTGTAGTGGTTAAGAGCACAGACTCTAATCTGGGAGGACTGGGTTTGATTCCCCACTCCTCCACATGCAGCTGCTGGTGTGACCTTGGGTCAGTCACAAGTTCTCTCAGAGCTGTTCTCTCAAGGGCAGTTCTCGAGAGAGCTCTCTCAGCCCCACCTACCTCCTAGGGTGTCTGTTGTGGGGAGGGGAAGGGAAAGGAGTTTGTAAGCTGCTCTGAGACTCCTTCAGGTAGAGAAGGGCGGGGTATAAATCCAATATCTTCTTCTTCTTCCTCTCCCTAAGTGACCCTAGTCCAGCCTAACCTACCTCACAGCTCTGTGAGAAGGATAGAATCCTTTAGCCATCCTAACCTTCTTGGAGGAGGGTCAGCTAAGCTTTAAAAGGATCAGAAAAGAAACTCTCGTGTGACTCGTACCTCGATTTAGGGCTACACAAGCAAGCCTGCACAAAACAGATCAGTATAACTGAGTCTTGCCTCTTTGAATGCTACCTGTGTGGGAAGTGCACATTCCTGGACCCCTGATCTGTGTGTGTGGGCTGTGGGCCAGCTGTGCACCTGATGGCTGCCCTTGCGCACGGAGCAGGAGAGCGTGTGCACCGCCACACCGCCGCATTGTATTTTCGGCATGCCACTTATGCCTGCGTGTCCACCCTTAACAATGGCCCATGCGCACAGCTCTGGTCTGCGTGCACCTGTGAGCATTTGCGTCTGCCTTCGCCTCCTCAATCAGCGGGTCCGGTCCGCCCGTCTCCGCTTTTGTCTGGCTGGCTGCTCCGGAGTGACACCAGCACGTTGAGGAGAGGGGTTTAAAATCCCTGTCGATAAACAACACTGAAAAAGAGAAGGGGGTAGGCGGGAAACCTGCTTGGATTTATTTTTAACGCTGCCAAAAATAGCCCTACCTCTCATCCAAGCTAAAGTTAGTTCCCTGCAGCGTCTGCGACAAAGAGATTTGGTTGGAGGTCGG
>NW_015159934.1:11342-12551 GCF_001447785.1 Gekko japonicus
CGGGGGGGGGGGGTTGTCTCTCTTTGTTTCCCGGCGCCACGCAGCTTGCTTTTCTTTCGTGCCCTAGATCTAGGGAAGGCAGCTCTGATAAGGCGGCTCTGATGTTCTCTGTGCATGCTCAGGGGCAGGGCTCTTTTTGTAGAAAAAGCCCAGCAGGAACTCATTAGCATAATAGGCCACACCCAACAGCAGGAACTCATTAGCCTATTGGGCCACACCCCTGACAGCACAGCTCATTAGACCATTAGGCCGCACCCCCGTGTTGCCAGAAGTGTGGTCATCCAGCCACACCCACCTTTTGCTTGTTATTCTGTTTACCTTGTTTGTTGTCAAAACCCAGGGCTTTTTTGTAGCAGGGACTCCTTTGCATGTTAGGCCACACACCCCTAATGTAGCCAATCCTAATGTGTTTCTGCTGTTGGGTGTGGCCTATTATGCTAATGAGTTCCTGCTGGGCGTGGCCAACTTGGGAGCCAGCCGGAACTCTGTTCCTGTGCGTTCCTGCCCAAAAATAGCCCTGCTCAGGGGTACTCTTTCTGCATGCAGAAGTCGCCCATGATGCTGAGCTTTAAGACACTCAGGACTGATTTGTGTGTGTGTGTGTTAAGTGCTGTCCAGTCGCTTTGGACTCATGGTGACCCTATGAAAGCAGGACGTCCAAAACATCCGGTCATTAACAGCCTTGCTCAGGTTTGCAAACGGAGGACCCTCGTGGCTTCCTTTATTAAACCAATCTGTCTCCCGCTGGGTCTTCCTCTTTTTCCTGCTGCCTTCACCTCTTCCTAGCATGACTGTCTTTTCCGGGGAGTCTTGTCTTTTCATAATGTGACCAAACTACGAAAGCCTCAGTTTGGTCATTTTAGCTTCCAGGGCGAGTTCGAGTTTGGTTTGATCCAGAACCCACTTCTTTCATAGAATCATACAGTTGGAAGGGATCTCCAGGGTCATCTAGTCCAACCCCCTGCACAAGGCAGGGAATCCACAAATACCTCCCCCTCCACTCCCACAGTGACCCCTGCTCCATTCCCAGAAGATGGCAGAAAACCTCCAAGATCCCCGGCCAAACTGGCCTGGAGAAATAGAAGAAGAAGAAGAAGAGACAAGAAGAAGAGATTGGATTTATACCCCGCCCTTCACTTGGAGTCTCAGAGCGGCTTACGAACTCCTTTCCCTTCCCCTCCCCACAACAGACACCCTGTGAGGTGGGTG
>NW_015159934.1:12965-15080 GCF_001447785.1 Gekko japonicus
CACATGCAACAAGCCCCACCCCCTGCTCCCAGCAGACCTCAGTCAGAGCAAGAAGCAGCCAGGTAAGCTGCAAAGCCCCCCCCCCAGCCCCAAACAGTCCAGTGGCACCTTTAAGACCAAGTTTTATTCTGGTACAAGCTCTCCCTCCTCTGCAAGGACAGATTTGTATGTCCCTCCCCCCCATAGCTAGCAATCCAAAACAGTCCAGTGGAGCCTGAGCAGTGGGTGTTGCCTTCTGACACACTTCCAGTGATGTCAGGGGGTGTGGCATATGCAAATAAGTTATGCTAATGAGTTGTGCTAATAAGCTCCTGCACCTCTTTTTCTACGAAATGATCCCTGGGTCCGACCTTCTGGGGCAACAGAAAACAACTCCACACCATCTTGGATTTGTCTCTTTGATATCCATAAAGCTCTCCTCCAACACCACATTTCAAAGGAATCCGCTTTCTTCCTATCAGTTTTCTTGACTGATCAAGATGGATATCATGTTAGTCCATCTGTAGCAGCAGAAAAGAGCCAGAGTCCAGGAGCACCTGAAAGACTAACAAAATCTGTGGCAGGGGGCTTTCGTGAGCCACTGCTCACTTCTTCAGTTTTCTCAGTTGTCCAACCTGCACACCCATACTGGTCTGGGAGACTAAATTTCAACAGGGGCCAAACTGTACAAGGCTTTGGGGAGCCGGGTTCAGATCTTCCGACATTTAGCAACCTCAAAAAACAGCTCTGTGCCGTGGAATGGAGGAACGATCAGTGTGAAGGGGGTGAGGGGAGCTGCCCTTCCCAGACTAAGAGCAGTTCAGGATAGGGCGCGGGGAGATATTTTCTCTAGGGAAACTGAATGGGACAGAGGGTGGGGGCAAGACACAATGCCTGCCGTCGCTTTGATTCCAGACTGGAGAAGTCGATGTGAAGATGGCTGTCGTCGCCTGCTGAAAATGTCATTAACCCGCCTTTGTGATGTTCAAAGCTTCAGAGCGGAAGGGCCAAACTGGAGGAGACACCTCGAACGCCCCTCAAACTGCAAAAAACCAGAAGGAATGGAAACAGCTTGGGGTGAAAATGTTCTTCTGCCTGAATCCACATCTCTCTCCCCCCCCCAGCCCCCTGCCCTTTGTCAATCTTCTTTGTCAATGAAAGAAACACTTGGGAGACCCTTTCACGGGTCTGCCCACCCTCTTGTCCAGTTCATCTCTTGAGCGTCCTTCCAGATGGGTGCAGACGGACCAGTTTCATGCAGAACTTTTGCGTCGGAGACTGCTTAAAACTTTGGAGCAAAACTTCCCAGCAAGCCAATGGCTTGTGTTGGAACAGTCAATAGCTTGAGGCAACTCTGTCTCAGTGGGAAATAATCTCTTCTGGAGAGACTTTTACAGGCCTTGGAATCTTTAGCACTTGCCTCAAATAGCGCTTGGTTATGTCTAGATTCGGCTCGTTGTCATTTTTCTACAGCAGTCGTGGCTATCTTTTTCTTTAATCTTCTGCCGAAGGCTTCGTGGCATTTGTTCAAACTGGGATGGGTGTGTTCAAACCGAACCCAGTCATGAGAAGCAAAAATTCATTCTACTGCCGGGGAAGGTAGCGATGCCGAGTCACGTGCAGGCCCGGATCAGAGCAACGTCCTTGCAAAAATCCCTGGAGCGGACCAAACTCTAAGGAAGGCTCTTCTGTATTTTTAAGAGAGAGGAACAGGCATCCGGCCTGGACCAGCTTCCACCTTCCAAAATGCCAGCCAGAAAATTTGAGGGCTCGTTTGATGCAAGCAATGGAAATTTACTGGGAAACGATTAGATCTGTCACCTGGGATTTATAGGCGCTCGGCTGGTTTGATCGGGGAATTTTAAGAGGTCAGACGAGAAATGGGCTGTTGCGATTGTTCCGGAGGTTGGGCCCCGTGGTCTGGAGGCACATGATTCGCCCCCCTGGCTGGAGCCAAAGAAGAAGAGGAGAAGAAGAAGAAGAGATTGGATTTATACCCCGCCCTTTACAACCCAAAGGAGCTGCGGTGGCTCAAGTGGTTAAGACGCTGAACTGCAGGCTGTGGAAGGGCAGTAGTTCAGCAGTTCGAGACCCGAGTGTGCCGCATGACGGAGTGAGCTCCCGTCTCTAGTTCCA
>NW_015159934.1:15396-18282 GCF_001447785.1 Gekko japonicus
TTCAAGAACAGCTCTGACAGAACTATGGCTTGCCCAAGGTCATCCTGTCAGGTGCAAGTGGAGGAGTGGGGAATCAAACCAGGGTCTCCCAGGTTAGAGTCCGCGCGCTTAACCACTACACCAAACTGGCTCTGGGGCTGGCCAGTGCCCTGATGAGGAACCCCTGCACACAACCTGGGCTTCTGCGATGATAGAAGTGAAGGGCTTGTTTTGCAGAGAAGGCCGGGAGGCCGAGCAATGCAGCCGCCGCTTCTGTTCCTTCCCTAATCATGCAAGCGGCGTCTCCCGTTTCTGTGCCTCAGTTATGTTCTCAGACATTCTCCCGCTGGACAGAGGGCACTCTGTTAGAGGGCTGGCTCACCTCACTGCAGGGGAAGCGCTGGTCATTGAAATTCAAGCTGGCGCTGAATTTGGCATCCCACTTTCCCCCTCATGTAGAATGCTGACAGGGGAGTAATGTGTGGCGACAGGCCAGCATTTTTGCACAACTAACTAAAATGCCCACCAAACGGTGGGAAGTGGCACGGAGCAGCTGTTGTGGGGAGGCTTGCTTGCTAAGGTATGCCCGCATAAGCCTGTTTCTGGGCCTGTTACGCCCCACAGCCATTTACAAATAGGTACGAGGTGAGGGTTCTTATTGGTGAAATGGCTGCTGATATCACAGAGATACTGACGCCTCCCTAACACATTGGAGCAGAGGGCTCTTGCCGCAAGTGAATCTGTTTCCTTCCCCCTTCCGGTTTTTAGAGCGATACTTCTCCTGCCCACGCGGGCAAGAAAAGAACCTGGGCAAACTGGCTCACAGATTGGCCAGGGAGTGGCACATGGGCATAGAAGATTCGCCAGCACAAGGGCATAAGGGCGTGCCAGGCAGCCTTCCCTGGCTCTCTGCTTCCAATGTGCATGCCGGGCTCTGGATTGTGGCGGAATGAATGCTGGATGAACCAGAGGATGTAGTGATGGCCAGAGGCATAGATAGCCTTTAAAGGGGATCAGCTCATGGAGGAGAGGTCTATCAGTGGCTATTAGCCACAGTGACTAAAGGGAACCTCCACGTTCAGTGGCAGTCAACCTCTGAGTACCGGTGGCAAAAGGCAACATCAGGGGAAGGGCTTGGACTCCGTGCCCCGTTGCTGGACCTCCGGAGGAATTGCCAAGCCACTGCGTGAGACAGGATGCAGGAATCGATGGACAACTGGTCTGATCCTGCAGGGATCCTCTGGTGTTCTCATCAGGGGAAAACCTCGGCCTCTGTGCCCTTTTGGCCCTTCACAGTTAACCGGTTCGCCACTGTGCGAGATGGACTGTATGGACAACTGGACTGACCCAGCAAGGCTCTTCGTACGTTCTGATGACTCTTTCACCCAGCTCTCATACTAGATGTCACGTCTCCGCCCGACAAAGGCTGACTAGACTAGTAAACCTGAAAGCTCACCCTGTGCTGGGCTTAGCCCTGGCACCCATCACCGTCTTGTTCCAGAGGGCACCCTTGGGTGAGTTGCAGAGTGCCACCTGGTGGGCCATGAGCCCCTGCAGAGCTGCCGACTTTTTCTTACTGCTTTGAGGGAAGGACCTGATGTCCGTGCAAATCCGCAGAAAGCAGAGGCACCCCATAGACACCTATCCCGCTGTCCTTGGCAAGAGAAACAGCAGAGGCAGGGTGGTCAGAGTGTCGGACCAGGATCCGGGAGGCCCAGGTGCGAATGCCCCACTCTGCCACAGAAGCTCGCTGGGTGACCTTGGAGCAGTTTCAAACTCTCACCCCGACCTACGTAACAGGGTTGTTGTGAGGATAAAACGAAGGAGAGAAGAACCACGTAAGCCACTTTGGGAGCCCATTACGGAGAAAGGTTGGGGTATAAATGAAGTCAGTGAATGGTGAGTTGAGGGGTCACGTGATAGGCCTGTCACGTGAGCAGCTTGGGATGCCACATTACTTCCTGTCCCATGCTTGTAAGTTGGCCAGTCCCATGCCACCACCTGTGAGCTTAAAGGTGAGCCCTAGGTATGGACGATGGAGGACCCCTACGATCAGACATCCTTCAGTTTGGTGTAGTGGTTAAATGCGCGGACTCTAATCTGGGAGAACCAAGTTTGATTCCCCACTCCTCCACTTGCAGCTGCTGGATGACCTTGGGCAAGCCGTAGTTCTGATAAGAGCTGTTCTTGAAAAAGAGCAGTTTCTGTCAGAGCTCTCTCAGCCCCACCTACCTCCCAGGGTGTCTGTTATGGGGAGGGGAAGGGAAAGGAGATTGGTAATATAGATTTACTCTATTTACCTGTGGCAAAAAATACGTGTGCTTAATTACCTATTTTTAATCTTTTACAGCAACTTGTTTTCTGGTCCATATTGAATTTATATTTTGTATCCATTCTGATTGTATACAAAAATAAATATGGTCACAGTCCATAAACATGCAAAAATAAATCCACAAGAACTGTGCACAGTGCGCTCAATATTTCTTTAACAAAAATCGTGAAGTTATGAATATGAAAGTACAAAAGTAATAATAATACATTCAAGTTATAGATTCAGGAGGTACATAAAGATAGAAGGTGACAACAACGGGACGGTAGTCTCCGGAATGCAGTGCCGTTTCGACAGACATCTTCTTCTAACCAATAGTCTAAAAGCCAATAAACAATATAATATATATAGAAACATCAATGCTTGCATCTTGGTAATTGTACAATGAAATAACATAAAATTGGTACAAAGCCTTACTTGATAATGTATGAAAAATTGCACTTCAATGGAAAAGCTGCCCAATTCACATGGAGTTTGATAACAGTTTCTAGAAAAAATATAGCAAAGCTATGAAACCAGACTGGACAATTCAGTAGTAATGTAGAACCCAAGCCCATGTGAGAAGGAAAATACTCAAA
>NW_015159935.1:0-558 GCF_001447785.1 Gekko japonicus
TGCCACCGCGCTAGGTCGTGTTGGATCGGGTGCCACGAGCGCTAAGTTGTAATTTTTATCTTGCCTCTTCCCTGGCAATTGGGACTTGGGGCAGTCAACTACATTAAAACAAACAAACAAAATAAATACAAATATGTATTACACTGGCTTTCTGCCATGACGATTAGAGAAGCCCAGTGAGTTTGCCTCAATGGAACAGCAATGGGAGGTTAAGACTGGCACTCTTCCTTTCCTTTTTATGGCCCCCACATACCAGTCCCTCCCTGCCATGCAGGACAGCGGTGTGGCCAGTAAAGGTGGATTATTATATTGCTATGTTGCATCAATTTTAAATTATTAACTTACTGTTGGCAAACTTATATATATTGATTGTACTTTAAATCTTTTATAAGACTTTGAATCGCCCAGAGCCTGCTTGCAGGGTGGGCGATTCATAAATTTAATTAATTAATTAATTAATGTGGCAGGCTCCTCAGTCAGGTCACACCACACAGGGCTTCATAAGAAGATAACTGTTTATTAGTGGATCCATGTACTAAAGAACACATGTCCAGCTTG
>NW_015159935.1:570-4193 GCF_001447785.1 Gekko japonicus
ACTAGGGCCTCTGTCTTACAGTGAAATCACCAACCATTGTTATGATAAGAGCTGTTAGTAGCCTTCCTGAATGTTTGGATACCTTAGTGGTGAATCAGACTGTGAAAGGACCACTGGAAATTGAAGTTTGATAAAGACTGTTCTCGAAACGAACGGCAAAACTCGAGAAGTTCGTCTCCACCTGTTGAAATACAAGAATTATAAACAACATGAAAGTTGGATTTCAGCATTAATTTCTTTGTGTGAACTTATGCAGCATTTCACTTTGTATTATAGTGAAATCAAACATTCCCCCTGTAAGCATAAGCCAATGCATATAATTCGCGCGCACGGCAAAACAAGCGAGCAGAGCAGAGAAGCCGTTAACTTTCCCAGCCATGAAAACTGCAGCTGGAACATCTACAAGGTCAAATGTAAGATAGCGCACAGTAGCTGAGCAGGGTAGAGCTGAGAACAAGAAGGAGGGTACCCCTCCACATTCCAGATCTATGACAGGGCTACCTGACAGAATGAATGAATGGTCTGGAGGAATAATTCTGTTTTACAGGCTTTGCGGAACCTAGACGGGTTTCGCAGGGTACGAGTCTCTTCAGACAGAGCATCCCACCAGGTTGGGGCCATGATAAAAAAAACTCTTGTTGTGGTCGAAGTTAATTGAGCTGTCCGAGGGGCAGGGGCAGCCAGAAGTCTCTGTGAAGTGGAACACAAGTATTGTGTGCACTGTTCCCTCTAAGCTGTACGCATAAGCTCATTAATACAGGAAGCCCCAGTCAGGAGCAATCTGGAGGCACACAGGGTCTTCACCTGCCCATTGCCCATTCGAAGATTACAGCAGCCATATTCTGCTCAGGATGTGAATTGCTTCACTTAGTAGGGAAAAAAATTAGAGGGACTATTGACTGTGGGGGGTCATAATGTGAGAGGAGGTCCTTAAAAGGCCCTAATACAGGGGTGTGGAACTCATTTGTTATGAGGGCCAGATCTCATAAATGAGAACTTGTTGAGCCGGGCCATGTGTATCATAAAATGTAATGCTAGGTAGTGGAGATATAAACTTTATAAAGGACACAAACACAAAGGTGTTTTTTTAACTTAAAAACATGCTTAAAACATTAGCACTCTTGCAATATTTTGTTTATTTAACAGTGTCTGATAACAGACACCTCTTGCTCTGAATTATTGCATCAAAATGTCTGTGCTGTTGCAAACCTGAGTATGCTGTTCAGGAGTGTATCTGCAAGCTGCAAACCTACGATGATGCAGCAGCAGCAGAACTGGAAGAAGAAGCAGAAGACAGCCAGTTCCACTGCGGGCCCGATAGAAGCCCTCTGGGGGCCTAATCCGGCCCCTGGGCCGCATGTTTGACACCCTGCCCTAATACATGGGCAGAGGCCAACCACAAGGGTCCTGACCACTAGAAGAAGAAGAAGAAGAAGAAGAAGAAGAAGAAGAAGAAGAAGAAGAAGAAGAAGAAGAAGAAGAAGAAGAAGAAGAAGAAGAAGAAGAAGAAGAAGAAGAAGAAGAGATTGGATTTATACCCCTCCCTTCACTTGGAGTCTCAGAGCAGCTTACAAACTCCTTTCCCTTCCCCTCCCCACAACAGACACCCTGTGAGGTAGGTGGGGCTGAGAGAACTCTGGCACAAACTGCACTTTCAGGAACAGCTGTGCCAGAGCTTGTGACTGACCCAAGGTCACATCAGCAGGTGCAAGTGGAGGAGTAGGGAATCAAACCTGGTTCTCCCAGACTAGAGTCTGCACACTTAACCACTACACCAAATTGGCTCTCCCTTCCTGGGATGGGTTACTGATTCTTTGGGGAAAGATTTCATTATGTGGAAGCTGCTCATAGAGCAATAGTCTCTACACAGCAAGGGTAAAACTTAAATGAACCCCTATTGTTCAAATGGTCCCAAAGAGTTTCTTTCCATTCCTGATCTATTCAGAACTCTTTTCCTTGCCTAGGTTTATTATTATTACTATGGTGTTATGGTGGTGGTGGTATGGCGGTGTTGTGTCAGTGTATCATCATCATCATCATCATCATCATCATCATTTCTAAACCACCCTCCCCCGGAGGGCTCAGGGTGGTGTACAATGTATTTAAGATACAATTCAGTTAACACATTACAATGCATAAATTAATTAATTTAAAATCAGATAATCAATTGTAATTCCAAACAAAAAAACAGAAAACACGGGAAGCATTAACCTTCTGTCTTGGATGGCAATCTTGCACTCCTCACAACCAAAATCTAATTTAAGTTTCTCCTTCTTTTTAAAGACAAAAGGACACTGAAAATTCATCACATATCAGAGATACGTATGCCAGTGTTCAAAACGGGCCTGCTCAACTTTGTAACTGAACACAAGCCACCAGCCATGCATGTCAACCAAACAGATTCTCCATAAAACTTCCTCGTCCAGCCATATATACTCTGTAGCCTACCTTGTGTCTTTTCCTTGATTTGGTTCTGGTTCTCAAGAGACATGTGCAGTCCTCACTGGTTGGCTGGAACAGGAGTCATCTTTGACTCCACTCCCACGGGAAAGGAGAAGCATTCTTATTGGATCCCTCAGGAGACACTAGTTAAATTTTCTGTCTTTTTACCAGTGCTGGTTATACAACTGGGTGTCAACAGCTAATGAAGTAACTGCTTTTCTGTAATATGGAAGTTGATAAAGTTGCAACCAAATTTTGCTTGACACCGTTCCAAGGTAATTTTTCAGGCTCCTGCTCATGATGAACACCAAATAAATTTTGAGGGAAATTAGAAGTTTCAATACAACTTGGGGGAAAAAAAAATGTCTCAAGGGTTTTTGCACATCCCCCAACTGACCTATTTGTTTCTTTTTATAACTTGAAGAAGAAAGGATATAACTTCTTTTTTTTAAAAAAAAAAAAAAAGCAGGCATGCAAATTGGAAATAATTTCAGAGCAAAGAGCTAAAGATTATATACTTCTGTGGTTTGATTTAAATAGATTTTCTTTTCAATATCTCTTTATTTTGTGAGCTGTTTGGCTTTAGATCTCCAAGGATCCTAATGTTTGTGACAGGCAATTTTTCACAGATGAGCAAACATTAGTAATGCTAGTTCTCAGGGGTCATTTCTCTTACTTCCATTATGTTTGTTTCTTACTAGAGCCGCACTTTTTATACGTTTCTACCCAATTACGACTAGTGACTGGTCTAATTGCATAAATATCTTAACGTTTTATACCAGCTACCACCTTACAGATGGGGAAGAAAGAAAAATCCCAGTAACACCATTCAACAGTCGGGGGGAGGGGAACCCCAAAAGAGATAGAGATTAAAAACAAGAGTTACAGAGAAATTTTCTGTGTTCTCTTTTTCAGCCTCATTTATGAAATGTGTGACTTGTTTTCAAGGAGTTTTACTAACCACGGCTGCATATAATAGAACATTTCAACTCCCAATTTGATCGTTGTAGCTGTACGGTAGTTAAAAGTTACATCAAGTGTTTCCCTGAAGCAATTATTGCTGGAACCCTTTAACACATCTATCTTCAGCCCTACTGCTTGCAAAATCTGGTGGTGTATTAGACAGAAACCTCCTGTAGGCCAACCAGATGTTTTCCACTGGGGCAAGCTTCCCATATGTT
>NW_015159935.1:4272-17579 GCF_001447785.1 Gekko japonicus
GAACAGCTGATTGAAGTGGGGCACAGGAGATAATGAATATTAATCTTCTTCCCCCTTGAGTCATTTACACATTGCAGTCTTTCATCTATATATAGAAAGCCGGTTTTCAGTGTTCCGTCTCACTCTCCCAACATTCTCCTGGACTTCAGTGTGACCAACGAAATAGATCTAAGGGGACAGAATCTACAGATGAAGAGGTGTGGCTATGCAGATGAGAACAGGCTTCGTTATTCAAGGCTGGGGTCACCAGGGGCAGGCAGCACTGTTATACTGTCCACAAGTGCTCTCCCGTGTTTCCTTTTATATCTGAGCTGGATCCAGCCTGTTGTTATGCTCAGGGCTTTTTTTTGTAGAAAAAGCCCAGCAGGAACTCATTAGCATAATAGGCCACACCCAAAAGCAGAAACTCATTAACCTATTAGGCCACACCCGTGAGAGCATAGCTCATTAGGATATTAGGCTGCACCCCCATGTTACCAGAAGTGTGGTCATCCAGCCACACCCACCTTTTGCTTCTTATTCTGTTGACCTTGTTTGTTCTCAAAACCCAGGGCCTTTTTTTGTAGCAGGAACTCCTTTGCATGTTAGGCCACACCCCTAATGTAGCCAATCCTAATGAGTTTCTGCTATTGGGTGTGGCCTGTTATGCTAATGAGTTCCTGCTGGGCGTGGTCAACTTGGGAGCCAGCCGGAACTCCGTTCCTGTGCGTTCCTGCCCAAAAATAGCCCTGGTTATGCTCAACCTCATCCATTCCCCCATTATGGTAGCTCCATCCTACACAGCTTTCGTCCACTGTGACGCCCCTTCTCCACTCACTCAGAGTGCCTATCACCCTCTCCACCTCTCTCGCTAAGGTTCAGGGTTACCGGTAGGTCAAACCATCACAAATCACTATGCTGCTCATCTCTTTTAACATCTCCAGAGAGCCATGGTGGTTTCACATCTCAGGTCCTCCCTCTCACTCACAGAGACATCAGCGGACAGGGGAGTCCAGCCCCCTTCTATAACCACCCTCACTCAAACACTTCACAGAGTTATTGGGGCTGAGGGCTCAGAAACTATTCCATTCACATGTTGTGACCATCTATTCATACCTGATAGACAGACAGACAGACAGACAGATATAGACCAAGATCTTCACTGAACTATGTATACGGCTGGATGGCTTAGACCGAGCCAACTGAAGCGGAATCCGATGAAGACTGAGGTCCTGTGCCTGAGTTGGGGTGTTCCGAGGGTAGGGATCCCACTTCCAACTTTCGATGGGGTGCCGTTGGTGCCAGCGGCAGAGGTTAAGAGCTTGGAAGTGCTCTTGGATGCCTCCCTAACAATGGAGGCCCAGGTAGCAGCCACTGCCAGGTCAGCCTTCTACCATCTTCGGCTGATTAGGCAGTTGGTTCCCTTCCTTGACCACAGCAATTTGGCAACAGTGATCCACGCAATGGTCATCTCGAGACTGGACTACTGTAACACTCTCTACATGGGGCTGCCCTTGTCACAAATCTGGAAGCTGCCGATCGTGCAAAATGCAGCAGCTAGGCTCCTGATGGGTCTCCCTATGTGGGAGCACATCCAGCCTGTGCTAAAGGCATTACCCTGGTTGCCCATAGCATTCCGAGTTTGCTTCAAGGTGCTGGTTCTTACCTTTAAAGCCCTGTATGGCCAGGGGCCAACATACCTGGGGGACCGCCTTTCCCCATATGTACCCCAGCGAGCATTGCATTCAGGGTCTCAAAATCTACTGACCCTCCCAGACCCCAAAGACGTCAGACTGGCAACAACCAGGGCCTTCATGATGGCAGCTCCATACTGGTTGAACGAGCTCCCAGAAGAGAGCAGGGCCTTGAGGAAGCTTTTACAGTTCTGCAGGGCCTGCAAGATGGAGCTCTTCTACCAGGCTTTTGGCTAAGGAGCTGCTGCCACCAGTAACACCACCAACAACATCATCATTAAAGAAAGACAGAGCCCTGTGCCCCGACTCCACCATTACAGCCGGTGCCAGCCGCATTGATATAGATGATAAAGATCAAAAGCTGAGGAGCAAGGCAGGCCAGAGATCATATTAACATACTGCTGCCACCATCCCTAAAGTATCAGTTTACAACTAGCTAGCACTTTACAATATTACGATATTGAACTGTTTTAGATGGTTTTATTTATGTTGTTTTTATGTTTTATCCTTTGTAAGCTGCCCTCGAAAGCAAGAAATGGCAAGTAGATAAATAGGGACCACTTTGGTGGGAAGGTCACAGCGTTCCGTGCACCTTGGTGTTTAGTCATGCCGGCCACGTGACCACGGAAACGTCTTTGGACAGCGCTGGCTCTTCAGCTTTGAAACGGAGATGAGCACCGCAACCCTAGAGTCGGACTCGACTGGCTTTCGAGCAAGGGAGACCTTTACCTTTACTAAGCTGCCCTGAGCTTGCTTCAGCGGGGAGGGCGGGGTATAAATCAAATAAATGAATCAAATAAATAAAAAATAATAAAATGTGTGTTTCTTTACCTGATATATAAGTTAGCTTTATTGGCCCCCAATTCGGAATAAAGAGACAGACAACAGTGTTGGGTACTAATGGGCCACTTTTATTAACTAAAACAAGCATAACAGCATAAAGTATCCAAAGGGGCAAACAGATGCAGCATAGTCAAGGCCAGGGGTAGAAAACCAATTGATCTTAGGGCGAGCCACCTAGCCCCAGAAGCAGGCCAAGGGTATGGCTTGCTTCCGGTCAGCAGGCCAGTGTAATTGCAGGAACCACCCAACCCCCGAACCACAAGGCTCAAAGGGAGGAAAAATCCCTGCAATCCTTAGGCAGTCTGTTTTCGCCGCCCCGAGCCGCATGGCCCAAAGGCTGTACTAAAAAGACCCCTATGCCCCAAAGCCGGTGCTCACCGTGCCGCAACCTGTAACGGAATAACACCCTGCCAACCAACGTGACCAACCTAATTAAACCCGGCCTCAACCAACAAAACACCAGCACCCGTTACAGTACAAGGTAGGCAAAAACACTCCCCCCCTCGACCCAATACAGAAGGGAGCGAAAAATTCCTACCTGGCCTCCAAACAGACAACCGGCAAAACCTGCACTGCAAACAGGGCGCGAGGGTGGGCCGAGCATGAGGAGCAGAATGTGGGAGAGAGGCAGGGGCCGGCTTAAGAGACTTCCGCCCCCGGCCCCCAAGAAGCCCCAAATGCAGTCTCTGCTGCATCATGCTGCCTCATCCTAATGGGCAGCAAACACAGCTCACCAGCAGCACGGCACGCCGGCTGCAGGTAAGCTGAATTTTCGGTTTGAATATAACACTGAAGAAAGTAAGGCAGCGGTTATAACCATTTGCTTCCAATGAGCATCTGAACTGTTCCCCTACTCCAGTATCTTGGATCTTGTATTACAAATGGACTCTTTTTAGTCAACTAGCTTTAAGCTGATCTTCACCTCAACTTCACTCAATCAGACCTACTGTTTTCCCTCTCACTCACTGGCTGCTAACTTTTAACTCCAGTTTTCCAACTCTCTGTCCCCAATATTCTGTCACTGATCATTCTTAGAGAAAGGTGCAACCTACCCTGTACATCACATCCATGAAGATTCTATGAGCACTAGCATAGTCTTTTGGGGGGATCAAATGGGACTTCCTCCTCCCCTTTAAACTAGGAGGAAAGCTGGTTGGATCCAACCCTATGTCCTCCCCAAATGAAAGCTGTGGTAGAACTATATTCATCTAAAGACTGTACTAGCTCGGGTTGGACAAATGTCACTTACTCTGTTCATGCTGGTTCTGTGTTAGGTTCTGTTCCACATCTGTTAATTCCCATTTGCATAAATATGAAGAAGAAGAAGCGATTGGATTTATATCCCACCCTTCACTACCCAAAGGTGTCTCAGAGCAACTTACAAACTCCTGTCCCTTCCCCTCCCCACAACAGACACCCTGTGAGGTAGGTGGGGCTGAGAGAGCTCTAACAGAAACTGCTCTTTTTCTAGAACAGCTCTTATCAGAGTTATGACTTGCCCAAGGTCATCCAGCCAGGTGCAAGTGGAGGAGTGGGGAATCAAACCCGCTTTGCCCAGATTAGAGTCCGCGCACTTAACCACTACACCAAACTGGCTCTCAACCACTACACCAAACTCCTCCGGTGTGTAAATTTAGATGCATTTTTTTTCTTTAAAGGATTTATACTTTACTTTCCCACCACTCAGGACTATATTATGTGTGTATCAAATAAGTGTGTGTAAATTTAGATGCTTTTTTTTTTTCTTTAAAGGATTTATACTTTACTTTCCCACCACTCAGGACTATCTTATGTGTGTATCAAATAAGTTTTGAAATCCTTCATTCCATGCATTCCTTTACTCCCCCCACCTGGGGAAAAAAATCCTGAATCCACCAATGGCAAATGGATGGAATTCAATTCCCTGACATGAACAGCATCCAAACATTGTTGGATGTTGCACTAGTGTGGTACTACAGCAGTCGTTGTCAACTGAGTTCTCATATGTGGACAAGCCAAGCTAATGGTTGCTATTGTGCCACAATGGCACAATAGCCAATGAGGTACAGACACAGCCAGGGACAACTTGGAAAGGAGCTGTGTGTTCCAGGAAGAATTCCTTTTTGGAGAGGCATATGCAGGCATCCCTAAATTTCACCACCTAGGCTGTGCTTGTTCAGATAAACCCCATCTGCTTCGCATGACCAAGCTGCTCCCAAGATTTCTAGATGTGTGCATCTAAACATTTTTTAAAAGATTATTATCATTGTCATTTTTCATATGTGCATGTATGTGTGTGTGCATGCGTGCATGTGTGAGTCTGTGTGCACCTGGAAGTCATGGCGACCTCTGGTGACTGACCCCTACTGGGCGCCTGGAGGAGATACAGAGAGGTGGCTGAATAAAGCCTGCCTCCATTTGCTGGTATGTCAAGGAGGTTTCTATCCAAGTACTTCCACCAAATGAGAAGGGAGCACTCACTGGAGAAGACCCTGATGCTGGGAAAGATTGAAGGTCAAAGAAGACGGGGACGGCAAAGGATGAGATGGTTAGACAGTGTCATAGATGCAACGAACATGAAGTTGAGCCAACTTCAGAAGACGGCAGAAGACCGGAAGGCCTGGCGTGATCTGGTACATGGGGTCGCAAAGAGTCGGACTCGACTGTGCAACTGAACAACAACAAACTTGCCACTTTCCTGTGTCTGATTGCTCCAGCGCACTCTCATGGCATCGGGATGGTCTTATCAGGCCATTGGTTTTTTGCCCTTTCTCAGTATACGCATCATCGCAAACTCCATAGGGACCCCTCAGCGCAGAGATGCAATTAATCGATTCCTCATTTAAGTGCATCAGAAACAAACGGCACCAAAAAAAGAGACTCACCCACAGTTGCACCGACTCACCCGTGGTGCGTCTGATCATGCAGTGGCAGCCCACAGCTTCTAAGGACTGTGTGATCATGCAACTGCGAGTCAAATTCCTCTGGAGGAAATAGCTTTGCTTCCCTCCACCCCCCCATTTTTTCTGGCACATGTGGCCGCAACCAAGGAGTACTAAGTGGTGAGCCAGTTCAGAGGACTAACAGTGACTCCTTTTAAGTGCCCATTCAATGATAAATCTGGCTTTTCCTCCTTTGTAATGCATGAGCCCAAGCTAGCCTGATCTCATCCAAATTCAGAAGCTAAGCAGGGTTGGCCCTGGCTTGTATTTAGATGGGAGACCTCCAAGGAATACCAGGGTCATGACACAGAGGAAAGTAATGGCAAACCACCTCTGAAATGTCTCTTGACATAAAAATCCCGTGAGGTCACTGTAACTCCTCTGTGATTTGATGGCAAAATAAAAGTTTGAAGACAAAACTAAGAAATCCCTAAATGCAGTTGGCAGTACAGAGGGAGGAGGCAGAGAGAGAGAGAGAGAGAGAGAGAGAGAGATGCCTGCATGGACCACATGCCTCTTCAAAGATAATGAAATTTATTCTAATTCAGTTTGCAGAAACCTGTAGTTTCTGATTCTTTCCCCCCCCCCCGTTCCTGATAGTGACCTTGAAAGACTTTAATTTTTTAATCTATCAAGCAAGATGTGGAGTGTCGTAACTCTGGAGCAGAAGGGTTCCCCTTTGTGGTACCAATAAACCCATTTCAACTCAGTGGCCTGAGTTGAAACGAAGAGGGAATGGAAATGGGGGTGGGGGAAGCAGTGAAAATAAAGCTCTCAGCATTCAAAAGGCTGCAAAAAAAATTAACTTGAAATCAGCTCAGAGAGAGAAGTTTTACCCTCTGAAAAATAATAAGGGTGGTAAGGATGTGCAGCAAAGACTTTCTTGAAGCACTAAATTGGACAGTTCCCTGACTATAATGAAAGCTGAGCAAGCAGCCAGATTTTAATGAAAATTGGGGAGGGGGGGTGATGTGAAAAGGGTCGGGAAGGAGGAGGAGCGGGAGGCGGCTTTTGCAGCAGTTATCATTTTTGCTAAAAATATAACACAAATTAGTTACGGACGTGAAGCATTGAATAAAACTGCTCGCATGAGGTTCCCGTCTTGGAACGGGCAAGAAAGTGTATTTATTCCATCCCCATCTCTTTCAAGAGGGGGTCATATTATATCCATCACTTGATCACCTAGTGGTGATTTGCTTGCTCAGATTACTTATCACAGAGAGATCCTGAGGACTAGTCCCTGGGACCTTCTGCACGCCAAGCAGATGCTCAACCACTGAGCCAAGGCCCTTTCCCAAATGTGTCTGAGTTATTTGTCTGAGTAACTCCCCATAAGACTAAAACAGATATGGGCCCCGGTCACATGGGTCAGATAACGCCGGGGGGGGGGGTGATGCGGTTCTTTGGACAGACCCGCCATAACGTGATCAGATGCAACGGCAGCACACCATGGTTTCGTCCGTCAGCACATGCACATCAAAGTGAACCACCGGGGGAAAGCCGCTCACCGGCGTGATCCCATGGAACGATTCCATCGGCAGCCCGTGGCAGAGGACCACCGGGGGAAAGCCGTACACTGGCATGATCACAAGGAACGATTCCGTTGACAGCCCATGGCAAACCATTTGCTAGTACATTTGTTGAGATAATTTTTAACTGCGCAGCTTCGGCGGCACGCCACAGGTTGGCCACGGGTGTGCTACGCTTGCCAGATGTTGTGGTGTGATCGCGCACTGAAAATCCACCCAGCATTTGTGGCACTCCCGTGGCAAATTCGGCATGTGAACGGGGCCATGAGTCACTTTTCCCAGTCTATGTGAGAAAGATCTGGGTTATATCTAAACCCAAATGGAAAAGAGTTTCCAAGCTGCTTCAATGTTGTCATTTTCGGCCTCGGGAACTGAAGCTTTTAAAATGCCATAACGTGGTATTCTTAACATTCCCACACAATTGCACCTCTTAAGACTCTTTGGGGAAACGGATTCCAAAACCGGTTTAAATTTGTAGTGTGGATGTATCCTCCAACATTCCTAAGTCTTGCATATAGCTGAACTTAGTACATCCATGATAAAATATTATGATATCTGTTCTCTGTTTTGCATTTTCT
Organism: Gekko japonicus; assembly: GCF_001447785.1. NCBI lineage: Eukaryota > Metazoa > Chordata > Lepidosauria > Squamata > Gekkonidae > Gekko > Gekko japonicus. The sequence goes on from NW_015159935.1 coordinate 11,817, forward strand.
TGGCATTAAAAGGGCAACTGCTCTTGGTTGCCAAAAGCATTGAATTTGATCCTTCAGTGTAATATACTGAGAGAGTAATTGCGCCTAGAAGGATTGGAAAGACTCATGGGTGCCAAACTAGACAAAATATTGCCGGTATTTATAGTATCTACTCATTAAGTCTGAAGCTATGAGGGCTTAATGGTGTTACCTTGGCACATACCTGTGTTGAACCAGCTGTCTGGAAAGCCTCGGCACTGTGCACCTGTTCAGATGTGATTATGCCCCCCCCAAACATCCTTGCCAGAGTTTATTGGCTTTATATTGATATTCATGGTTTCTCAAAGCATGCAGGGGAAAAAAGTGTAATGGAAACGAGTTAATTACATGAGGAAGACACCGAGGATGGAATTCCTGACAGCACAAGAGGGGTGTCCAAATGGCCACCCGTGTGTCGGGTTATTTTCTTTCCCCTGTGTATAGTAACACATGTCCCCACATCACAATTACAGAATTATGCAGGGGATAGAGGAGGTAGAGAAAGTACTTTTTCCCTCAATGGAATCAATGAGCATTATTAGAAGAGGTCAAAGGAAGTACTTCACCCAATGAGTTATTAACATGTGGAATTCACGGCTGCAGGAAGTGGCGGTGGCTACAAGCATAGACCGCTTCAAGAGGGGATTGGATAGACATATGAAGCAGAAATCCATTAGCAGCTATTAGCCACAAGGTATAGGTGGGGTTACCCCATTTTCAGGTGGGGCTTTAAATAAATGAATTAGCCACAATGTCTAGATGGAACACTCAGTCTGGGGCAGTTATGCTCTGGGCCTACTGGTGGACCTCCTGATGGCACCTGGGTTTTGGCCATTGTGTGACACAGAGTGTTGGACTGGGCCATTGGCCTGGTCCAGCATTGCTTTTGTTATGTTCGATGTCCACATGAAGCTGCCTTATACCGATTTACACCTTTTGGTCCATCAGGATCAGTATTGTCTACACAACCTGGCAACAGTTCTCCGAAGATCTCAGACTGAGGGCTTTCGCATCGTCAGAACTAGAGATGCCGGGGTTGAACCTGGGACTTCCTGCATACCAAGTAGATGCTGTATCAAGGAGCCACAGTCCCTCCCTGTGGAAAATGGAAAATCAAGAATGTCCTCCTAACCTACAGGAACAGCTACAACCTTAATGCCAAAGCCAAGATACTACAGCAGTAGAAAAGACCAAGAATCCAGTAGCACCTTAATGACTAGCAAAATTTGTGGCAGGATATGAACTGAAGAATTGAGCAGTAACTCATGAAAGCTCCTACCCTGCCACAGATTCTGTTAGCCTTTACGGTGCTGCTGGACTCTTGTTGTTTTCTGCTGCTACAGATGGACTAACATGGCCACCCATCTTCATCTATTTATTGATAGATCGCCAATTCCTGTGTACACGGGGCTCTGGGCAATGTACAACAAAAGTTAAAATCAAATACCACAAGTTAAAATTCATAGATTCAATAAATACATTAAACAATCTTAAAATAGTCTCAAGATGGCTTAATTAATCTGATCCTTAAAAAACACATTCTGGACCATGTCGCCGCCTCTCAGGCAGAGCACGAGGAAGGAAAGACGAAAAAGATGGAAGAACAGGGGAGGGTGCCGGCTGTGATGCAGGAACAGTTGCTGCCCTCATCCAAAAGCCTGGCAGAGCATCTCTGCCTTACAGGCCCTGCGAAATTGCATCAGGTCCCGCAGGGCCCTGGTGGTGCTTGACAGAGAGTTCCACCAGGTCGGAGCCAGGCCCGAAAAGGCCCTGGCTGTGGTCGAGGACAGCCAGATATCTTTGGGGCCAGGGACCACCAGCAGGTTGTTCTCAGTAGAGCCACTAAAGCATCTAGTTATTTATTTATTTACTTACGTACTTACTTCAGTCATACCTCACCTTTCACTCCAAGGGAGCCCAAGGTGGCTTTCATAATTCTCCTCTCCATTCTATCCTCGCAACCAACCCTGTGAGGTAGGTTACACTGAGAGTGTATGACTGGCCCAAGGTCACCTGGCAAGCTTCCATGGCAACGTGGGGATTAGAACCCGGTTCTCCCGTATTTCAGCACAAGACTCTAACCGCTATACCACAGAGATGGCAGTATAGTAAAGGAATGAAGTGCAGGTCCTTTTAAGATGGAACTATATTGTTACATGTTCAAGTCCCGTAGCACCCAGAAGACCAACAAAACTCCCAGGCTATAACCTTTCGAGAGCTCATACCCTGGAAATCTTGTTGGTCTTTTGGGGCTACCAGTAGAATGCTGGCAAATTCTTAATGTTCTACCGCAGACCAATATGGTCACCCACCTGAAAATATGTTGCATGTTGTTGGCACATTTCAAAGAAGTTTGTTTCCCCCTGTTACATCTTGCAGTCACAGAGGGGGTGATTTTTTTCAGAGGGAAGCACCGGAGGATAGGGGTGGGGTTCAAAAGCCCACCTATCGCTCCCCCCCTTCCCGGTAATCATAGCTTCAGCAGCTGCCATCTGAGAAAGAAGGGTGGGGGAGGAAGCCCTTTAAAAGAATCCTGGCGCATCGCATAATAACGTAGAGTTCTGTCCTTAGTGTTACTGATATTGAAGCGTATGATCTCCCATTTAAAATGGTGGGCCTGTGCTTTCCCTGTTGAGGCCGTTCTTGCCATCTGCTTTTGTTTCAGTCCCGGGGCCTTCGCCCTGCTAGCCTGCTCCTTCATGCGCAGTTCTTGCTCTGGCAGGCCAGCTGGCCCAGCGACAGGAGGGGGTTAATCTCTGGCCACATACTAACACTGCGGAGTGTCATTAATGAATTAACAAGGAGCCTGTTGCTTCTCAGCAAAAATCCATCCCTTGCCCAACAGGAGGAGAAAGAGTGCTGTTGAGAGAGGCCATGTGCAAATCTTTCTCAGGAGCAAACTTTTTAACATGGGGAAGTGGCATTCAAAAAAATTTTTTTAATGTTGCATTAAAAAAAAAAGGAGCTGTAGCATCTTTGATATGTCCTTCACAGAAAGTGCATGGCCACATAATGTTAAGAACATAAGAAGAGCCCTGCTGGATCAGGCCACTGTTCCATCTAGCCCAGCATCCTGTCTCATGTAGTCGCCAACCAATTGGAATGGTAAGGTGCATTTCTGGAGGGGGGAAATGGAGGGAATTTGAGTAGAACAGAACTCTAGAAGCAGTTTCCAAAAGTCTGGTGTATGATTCTCACTTAAGGTGGTGAGTGGTCTCAGGTTCAAATTCTAGACAAGCCCTCCTGGAATTAATGGCAGAAGCCCTTTAGAGACCCCTGCTCCATGCCCAGAAGATGACAAACCTTCCAGGATCTCCGGCCAAACTGGCCTAGAGAAAAATTGCTGTCTGATCCCAAAGTGGTGATCAGCATTTCTCTGGGTGTGTAAGAAAGGGCTACAAGAACTAAGCACTGATGCAACCCTTCCTGCCCTCCCTCTCATGATCTGCCTAAGTTCACAAAATCAGCATTGGTGCCAGATGGCCATCTAAGCCTCTGTTTGAAAACCACCAAAGGAGGAGAGCCCACCACTCCCAAGGAAGCCTGTTCCACTGCCGCTCTAACTGTCTGGAAGTTCTTCCTAATATTTAGCCGAAAACTCTTTTGATTTCATTTCAACCCGTTGGTACTGGTCCGACCTTCTCGGGCAACAGAAAACAATTCTGCACCATCCTCTATATGACAGCCCTTCAAGTACTTAAAGATGGTTATCATATCACCTCTCAGTCGTCTCCTCTCCAGGCCAAACATACCCAGCTCCTTCAACCTTTCCTCATAGGACTTGTAGTCCAACTTGGTGTCAGGCAGCTTTATGTTTTCATCTCTGTTGAAAGTTGTGCATCTTCTCTGTGATAGGTAGTTATAGGTTCATTAAGGTGGATTAAGGTACTAAAATTTAACTAGAGTAATTGTCGAGGAACAGGTTTAACAGATTACAGCAAATGGCTCTGTCATGTTACTGTCATAAAAATTATAATACATTAAAGATGCCCTTTTCTGCTAACATGGTAGGGTTATGTTTTTTTTCTTCTTAAATTGTACAATTCTTAAATTGTATCTATCTGTCTGTCTGTCTAGTACAGCTCACACAGCTATAACCTTAAGCAGAAATTAGAACCAAGAAAATATTTTACAGTACCTTACTCAGCAGTATTTCTCTTATATTTGATTATTGTGCCTATGAATTTTGCCACTGAGAGGGTGACATTATTTGTATCCAATGGTAGCCATGACACCTTATACTTCCTTCACTGTCTCAAAAGGATATCAAGGTTTTGGGAAGATGAAAGTTCATTGATCAGTTAAAGGGCAAGTTAACTGCAGGCTCTTTAACCATTGACAGCCTTACTTAATCTGTGCTAGAGTTAAAATCAAGTCTGACCTCTCCCTAGAAGCTAAAATTATTACACTGAGGCTATTGTACTTTGGTCACATTATGAGAAGACAAGAGTCACTGGAAAGGACAATCATGCTAGGAAAAGCTGAAGGCATCAGGAAAAGAGAAAGACCCAACATGAGATGGATTGACTCAATCAAGGAAGCCACAAAGGCCTTCAGTTTGCAAGACCTGAGCAAGGCTGTTGATGATAGAAAGTTTTGGAGGTCATTAATTCATAGGGAAGTGGGAAGTGAATTGACAACTCACAGTCTTAAAATGAGCCTATGCATCTTTATTGGGAAGAAAACAGCATTGACTGTGGTACGTCTCTTAGTTTATAGGTTTCTAGGGGCAGCTTTGTCCCGGGCATGTTTAAGTAGAAGTAGGTTCCACTGCGTTCATTGGCCTTGCTTCTAGATCAGTGATGCAGTCTTAGCTGAACTTCCAATATTAAAGAGATGTCCATTCCCCATTTGGGAAACTGTGGTTTACTGTATTTTTATATATGAAATATGCACACACAACAGTTTCCCAACCACTTGCTAATTAGAAGAAGAAGAGTAGGTTTTTATACCCTGCTTTTTTATTAAGGGGTATCAAAGCGGCTTACAATCTTCTTCCCTTTCCCTCTCCACAACAGGCACCTTGTGAGGGGGGGTGGGGCTGAGAGAGCTTTGAGAGAACCGTGACTGGACCAAGGTCACCCAGCAGGCCTTGTGTGTCTCAAAGTGGCTTACAATCTCCTTCCCTTCCTTGTGAGGCAGGTGGGGCTGAGGGAGTTCTAAGAGAACTGTGAGTGACCGAAGGTCATCCAGCAGGCTTGATGTGGAGGAGTGGGGAATTAAACCTGGTTCTACAGATCAGGGTCCACCACTCTTGACCATTAAACCACACTGGCCTCTCATTAAGAGAGAAGAGTCACTCTTTCCATCTGCAAAGTAGAAGGGGTACTTTGCATCTGGGAAACTGTGTTTGACTGTATTGTTATATACGTTTATTATTATTTATTTATTTGATTTTTATCCCGCCCTCCCCGCCGAGGCAGGCTCAGGGCAGCTATGAAATATGCACACACAACAGTTTCCAACTGCTTGCTAACTACCTAGCAATCACTTATCTATTCAGGAGCAGCTACAGTACAAGACGCTGGAAAAATATGGTTGTTAGCCACAAAATTCCCATTCCCATTAAACCCTGCATGCAACAGCACACCTGACATTCATAACTCAAAGCTTTCTGAAGACCACACTTTTGTTAAACATTCAGAAGCACTTTTTTGAGGAGGGAGGGGTATAGCCCGGAGGGGGGAGGGGGGAAATTTTACATTCACTTGCAACGCCGCTTAGCATAAGCACTGCCCTCCTTAC
>NW_015159936.1:0-4054 GCF_001447785.1 Gekko japonicus
TTTGTTTTAAACTCAACAGCCCACCACCAACATACATAAAAAATTTTTTTTAAAAAAAAGATAACACCTCTTGCCCCCCTCCGATTATACACAGTTTTTATCCAGGGTACGAGAAACAAAGTCTTTAAACTCTCTATGTTCATGAATCCAACCATTCGTAAACTTTTCCCCATCTTTTTTGGAAGATCCCATCTTCTCTTCCATGAATTTTCAAAGTCAAATTGTCCATATCTGCTACATCTAAAATTTTTGTTATAAAGTCCTCCTGAGTCGGGCAATCTTCTTCCTTCCAGTATCTAGCAAATGTCATTCTTGCTGCTGTTACCAGATGCGTGCATAAATAAACATCTTCTTTCTTTAATATGTCTGGCATGCTACATAATAAAAACAATTCAGGTTGAAAGGGTAAATTAATTTTCATTATCTGAGCTATAATATTGTGGATTTCTTTCCAAAATTTTTTTACTTTCTCGCATGTCCACCATACATGATAAAAAGTACCTATTTTTGTCTTGCACTTTTTTTTTAATGCTCTGGGTTGCCCTGGCTCATGGTCAGTGTGTGGAAACTTGTGGGCCGTGGCTTTAAATTAGGGCGTGTGGCACTGCAGCTACAGGCCTGGGGACAGGAGTGGAGCGGAGAGCCTGGTCGAATCTGCATTTGTCTTTGCCACCGGTGTCCCAGCCTTCTGACTTCATCTTCAAAAAAGCTGTCTACATCTGGTGTCGTTTTGGAAGTTCAGCAATGCTAGCATACTTGGGCATGTCTGCATATGTTTATCGGCCTCTCGTGGCGGCTCCACTGTCATTGCGCCTCCACACCATTTTAAACAAATCTTCGAATCTGCATTTGCATTTTAAAATCAGTTTCGTGCTGCTGTGACGCCGTCTTTCTCTATGCTTGTTTGAATGTTGTTTGGAGAAGATTCTTTTAAAGCAGTGCGGAGGCGCAAGGACAGTGGAGCCCCCACGAAAGGGCGATAAACATATGCGGATGTGCAAAAGTATGCTAGCACTGCTGAGGTGTGACAACGACACCAAACGTAGACAGCTTTTTTGAAGACGGAGTCAGAAGGCTGGGACACGGGTGGGAAAGACAAATGCAGATTGGACCTCCAAACAACTTTCCTAGAGAAAGATGGCGTCACAGCAGCATGAAACTGATTTAAAAATGCAAATGTCACCGAGCCAGAGAGGCTGGGTCCTAGCGAGGGACAGCCAAAGAGGGGGGTGGCTTAGTTTCCGAGCAGCTTTTGCAAGGAACATGGCAGGATTACCACAGTGGCCACTCCAATAAAACTGTGGTTGACGCTTAACCGCAGTAAACAAAGCGATGATAGATCACGAGGAAGCCCAGCTGACACTAGTGAGTGTAGTGTAGTGTAGTGGGGTGGGTTCAGATGATCAATATGCCATGCGTTGCTATATTAAACTGCTTTCCCCCCCATTACGTCAGAACCTAATCCTCAGGTGAGAGGTTCCCAAATCAAAATGAGCAGTGACTGAGGAAAGCTCATACCCTGCCACAAATTTTGTTAGCCTTTAAGGTGCTACTGGACTCTTGAACCTTTCCTTCTGTTCCTGACCCAAACCCAGTGACAAGAAGAGAAGGTCATAGTCAGGGCTCTTTTTGTAGAAAAAGCCCAGCAGGAACACATTAGCATAATAGGCCACACCCAACAGCAAGAACTCATTAGCATATTAGGCCACACCCGGACAGCACCGCTCATTACCCCCATGTTACCAGAAGTGTGGTCATCCAGCCACACCCACCTTTCCCTTCTTATTCTGTTTACCTTGTTTGTTGTCAAAACCCAGGGCTTTTTAAACTCCTTTGCATGTTAGGCCAAACCCCCCTAATGTAGCCAATCCTAATGAGTTTCTGCTATTGGGCGTGGCCTATTATGCTAATGAGTTCCTGCTGGGCGTGGCCAACTCGAGAGCCAGCCGGAACTCCGTTCCTGTGCGTTCTTGCCCAAAAATAGCCCTGGTCATAGTAAAGGTAAAGGTAAAGGTTCCCTTGCTCGAAAGCCAGTCGAATCCGACTCTAGGGTTGCGGTACTCATCTCCATTTCAAAGCCGAAGAGCCAGCACTGTCCGAAGACGTTTCCGTGGTCATGTGGCCGGCATGACTAAACACCAAGGTGCACGGAACACTGTTACCTTCCCACCGAAGTGGTACCTATTTATCTACTTGCAATTTCTTGCTTTCGAACTGCTAGGTTGGCAGGAGCTGGAACTAGAGAGGGGAGCTCACTCCGTCATGCAGCACACCCGGGTCTCGAACTGCTGAACTACTGACCTTCCACAGCCTGCAGTTCAGCATCTTAACCACTTGAGCCACCGCAGCTCCAGAGAAGGTCATACCGGATTGCAAATTAAATTTTGCAGGAGTTTAAAATCAGGAAAGATCTGGGAACCTCTCACCCAACAGGCTCTCCTCTCCATTCCTGTCCCCTTCCTCTTTACCAAAGGAATTCTGGGTCGGCAGAGGGCTCAAGGCAAATGCCACAGTGGAATTTACCTAGTGGGTGTGTTCTGCTGAGAAACCAAGTTACACACGGAGCCTTCTTTATCTTCGCAAAACTGATACAAGTCCTTTATTGTAAAGAACTCCGTTCTAAACAGAACAGAGTAAAGACGGGATGTGATTAGGGTTGCCAGCTCTGGGTTGGGAAATACCTGGAGATTTGGGGGGGTGGACCCTGGGGAGGGCAGGGCTTGGAGAGGGACCTTACCAGGGTATAAAGCCATAGGGTCCAACCTCCAAAGCAGCCGTTTTCTCCAGGGGAACTGATCTTGGTCATCTGGAGCTCAATTGTAATAGTGGGAGATCTCCAGGTGCCTCTGGGAGGTTGGGAAACCTACTGGAAGAAGAAGAAAAAGAGGAGGAGGAGACTGGATTTATACCCCACCCTTTGTCGGAGACTCAGAGCAGCTCACAAACTCCTTTCCCTTCCCCTCCCCACAACAGACACTGCTGAGTCGCAAGTCGGAGAGTGATTCAGTAAGAACACAGCTTTATTCTTCAACTCGAACACAACTCCAACACGGATCAACATCTGATAGCCAGAAAGCCTTTACATTGCAGCTGTCCTGCTTTTAAACTCTCCCGGCTAATGTAGCCACACCCACTGTACAAATACCAACCAATACGGTTGTTCATATAAGGACCAATCACGGACGTTCCCGCTCAGGGAGCTTGCTGTAAGGTGATTGGCTAGGTGCTTCCTGGGCTAGTAACGCGATTGGATGGATTTGGATCCTAACCCAGGACGAAGCTCAACATGGCAAGTCAATTAGATGTTTCACATACATCATGCATTCGATGGCAGCTATTGAATACATTACAGACACCCTGTTATGTGGGTCTGAGAGAGCTCTGAGAGAACAGCTCTGGAAGAACTTGTGACTGACCCAAGGTCACGCCAGCAGCTGCATGTGGAGGAATGGGGACTGAAACCCAGTTCTCCCAGATTAGAGTCTGCGCTCCTAGCGACTAACTGGCATGCCCTGCCCTCCTGGTGCCAAGATGTTGTGGGAGAGAATGTGTCAGATGGAAGGAGGGAAGATTCCCTGGGCGTAGCAATCTACACATCAAAGGGATCGCATCAGAGCAGTAGGAAGGAAGGATGCTCAGGGGTCCCGACCTGTCTCTCTCTTTGACTCTCTAGAGTCCCTCTCTGAAGTCTGAGGCTAAGAGACAGAGCAAAGTCCTTCACTTCCAACATTTATAAGACCCTCCAGGTAGCGCTTTCCTGCCACACACTCCTGAGGGGGTGAAGTGAATCCTCGCCTAGCTGAACAGTCAGAGCTCCACCAACAAAGGCCTCCTGCCCCCCAACCTGCTCTTCTGCCCCCTTGCCCCCCCCGGCCTAAGTGCACAGTTGTTTCTTATTCCTGCTAGCTTGCTCTGAAATGGACATTTCAATGTGTCCATTTGTGCAGCAGGGGACAGGGGTCTCTTTCAGGGGCTCTGGTGGCAGAAGAAGAAGAAGAGACTGGATTCATACCCCGCCCTTCACTACCTGAAGGAGTCTCAGAGCGGCTTACAA
>NW_015159936.1:7674-11021 GCF_001447785.1 Gekko japonicus
TCCTCTCCTCCCCTCTTGGGCTGCGGCGACTGCAGAGCGTTCCATCGTCCTCTGGCTGGTCGGCCCCCGCTTTCGGGCGGGCGGGGAGGCGGGCCCGCCACCGGGGGTGGGTGGGAAGCAACAGGCGGACCGCCGCCAAGGCAGGAAGGGCTGTGGCCGGAGCCGGGACCCTGACAGTCAGGGCCGGAGAAGGGGGGGGCATTACGCCACTCCCGGTGATGTGTGTGCGGCACGCGCGCCTCACGCGCGCGCACAAACACACTCCGCCCCCCTTTCCCCAGGGCCCCCTTACTAGGAGGGCTTTAGCTACGGCCCTGCCCAGGAGCATGTTTCCAGCTTCTGAGTCAAGAGCATGGTGGGGTGGAAGCCACATCTGCAATCCTGCTAAGGAGAGCCCCGGCAGGGCGCCACCATTTCCCACACACTCTCTCCAGACACCATGCGGAGCAAACGCCTTCCTCGCAAGTTCTTTGTGGAGACCTTTTACCCCCTGGTGGCGCACCGCTAGAATTGCACTGCTCCTTTCCTTTCCTTTCCTTTGAAGCTCATTGATTCACGAATCTGGAGCGGCAGAAGGCACTTATTTCTCATTTTCGAGATGCAAGGGCTAAAAGGATAGAGACGCATTTTGCCATTGCTCGAGTGATCCTGGGATCCTTATCACTGAGCAAAAGAGCCAGGGTTTCCGGAGTACGGTGGACAATGGGTTGAAGAAAGGTTTAATATAGTAACCCCTCATAATCTCAAAAAGAAAAAAAATCTGCATTCCAGCAGGGAGTGAAAGGATGTATTAATCCTATTAAGGCCTGTCGTGGGCAGCAGCTAGGAAGGTTCACGACTGGCTGCCACCACTGTGGTATGGGTCTCCTCGGGAGGGCCCGGAGCACCCACCCCATGCCCCTTTATACAGGACTTCTGCAACAGGTTTCCCCTTTATACGTGACCAAATGAGGCCTGAGGACCCAGGCAGAGTAACAAAGTTTCATTAAGAGATGTAACCAGGGATCATTTCCTGCAGGAGCGCACAGGAACGGAGCTCCAGTAGTAAAGAGCCCAGGGGACGGGCACATCCCCCTGTTCCTTCTCTTCTTCTTTCTTTCTTTCTTTCCCTCCTCCTTTCCTTCTCTCCTTCCTTCTTTCCATCTCTCCCTTTCTTTCTCTCTCTCTGCAAAGATTTGTGTGAGGGCAGATCTGTGCACCCCCACCCCAATAGCTAGCAATCCAAAACCGTCCAGTGGAGCCTGAGCGGTGGGTGTTGCCTTCTGACACACTTCTGGTGATGTCAGGGGGTGTGGTGTATGCAAATGAGTTATGCTAATGAGTTATGCTAATGAGCTCCTGCTCCTCTTTTTCTATGAAATGACCCCTGGATGTAACAACAATCTTAGATCAATGCTCCCTCTAAGCTGTGGCGTCTTGTGAGCAAAAATCCTACTTTATGAGCTACTACCGGCATTAAAGTTGTGAGCGAGCGATTTGGCTTGCTGCATAAACCATCCTTCCTGAGCTAAGACACAAACGTGTGAGCCGGAGGCTAAAAAACTGTGGCTCACACTAACTCAGCTTAGAGGGAACGCTGCTTTAGATCAATAACAAGTAGGAACAATGAGCAAAGGCAGGTAAATCAGTAAAATAATAAATTCTAATGCGTCTCTCTACACAGTCTCAGCCTTCCCTAGGTGCCTGTTTGCAGACTAACTCACCCCGTTTTGGATGAGGGACCCCTCCATCTGCAGCAGCTTCCACCATCCCTGCTCCCCGGGAGTGAACCCCCTCCTACTCTGGGCAAGGCCTTTTAACTCCTCTTCCCAGGCACCGCCCTCTGTTCCCCTGCGGGTGTAGGTTTCCCCTCCAAAATCTCCTGTTACCCAATCACAGGGTCCAGAGGGAACCTGGGAAACCTAATGACTACTCCAATACAGGCTTCCCTGGAGCCACTAGGCCTCCCCAGAGCCTGCGGACCTAGGTAGGCTTGCCAAGTCCCCTCGGGGGGCGGGTGGGGGAAGCCGCCGGCGGATCGGGCCCCGGGGGGAACTCCACCCTGACGTGTGCGTCACCCGGAAGTGATGCGGGCACGCCGGGCACGCTGGGGGTGGGGCCACGGTCATCCGAGGGAAAACTCTATGGTGATTCACAGAGAGAAATGCAGGCAGTTGTGAATTGCTGATGCACCTTGAGGGGCATGAAATCTCTCTCTCTCTCTCTCTAGGATCTGAGGCCAGAAGCAGTGGGAGTGCCGCCTGATTGGAGGGCCAGTTTGCCGACTAAGGGACACACATGCAAGCTTCGTTGCATCATAGGTTGGACTTTAGCTGCTATTTTTTGACAGCCAGTGTACATCAAGCTATTTTTTGGTTCCACAGGATGGATCTTCTGTATGAAAATGATTAAGACATGCATGGTATGTAGTTTAATTTCCTTCTTTTTGTTAAAAAGAAAAGTGGCTAATTGAGCAATTTCACCAATTTTGCTATAACCTAGTTTGCTATAGCCTAGAGCCAGTTCGGTGTAGTGGTTACAAGCGCGGACTCTAATCTGGGATAACCTGGTTTGATTCCCCGCTCCTCCACATGAAGCCAGCTGGGTGACCCTGGGTCAGTCACAAGTTCTCTCGGAGCTGTTCTCTCATGAGCTGTTCTCGAGAGAGCTCTCTCAGCCCCACCTACTTCACAGGGTGTCTGTTGTGGGGAGGGGAGGGAAAAGGAGATTGTAAGCCACTCTGTGACTCCGAGTGAAGGGCGGGGTATAAATCCAATCTCCTCCTCCTCCATTTGTTTCCTATCTATCCCACTATCTCTCTAGTGTTTCATAACTGAGGGTCAAACGAAAGTTAATCTTTATTTGTAATGCCAGGGGATCAGTGCTCTGGGACTAATGTACCATGACTAACACAAAAATGTAAATAGATCCAGATGGTCAGCCGTGTTGGTCTGAAGCATTAGTCCAGTGCTATTTGTTTACTTGTATTATTTACTTGTTATTTAGTTTTTCACTTTGCATAACTTAAACATCATCATGTTACATGTTAATTTGCTGTTAAATCCCTGTCTATAAATTTAGACCCTCATCTGCCATTTCCCTAGGTTGACAGTATTTGGAAAAGTGTGCCTTGCACACAAAAGCTCATACCCTGAATAAGCCTTTGTTGGTCTTAAAGGTGCCCCCACTGGACTCTACATTTGTTCTACACAGGGCTATTTTTGGGCAGGAACGCACAGGAACGGAGTTCTGGCTGGCTCCTGAGTTGGCCACGCCCGGCAGGAACTCATTAGCATAACAGGCCACACCCAACCGCAGAAACTCATTAGGATTGGCTACATTAGGGGTGTGTGGCCTAACATGCAAAG
>NW_015159936.1:11129-16713 GCF_001447785.1 Gekko japonicus
TAGTATGCTAATGAGCTGTGTTGTCAGGGGTGTGGCCTAATATGCTAATACGTTTCTGCTGTTGGGTGTGACCTATTATGCTAATGAGTTCCTGCTGGGCTTTTTCTACAAAAAACCCCCCTGGTTCTACAAAATGTGAATATCCATTGACAGACAGGGCTTTTCCACACTCTCGTTTTCCTCCCTTGTAAGTTCCTGTTTCTTGGGGGTGGGGGAGTCTGCTCCAAACATGGTTTGCTCCCTCTGGTGGTTCACAATTTCCTCTGGCAAATACCCTAAATCCTTGGGTTTTTTTCAGCCTGTTTGTCAGCATTTTCTAGGAAGATATGTTTCTGGGCCTTTGTCATGAGAAGGCTTTTGTGTTCATGACTATCATAGGATGTCACCTGGCTTACACTGGTTTTTCTTTTCACTTCCCGAGTCTCCAATTCAACCATATAACAACCTCACTGACCAGCAGTTCAGTGGCTGTTTCTGCTTCCCTCCTTCTTGTTAGATCGCCGCTAACAAAGAACCGGAGAGTGATTTCAACAAAAGTGATCAGCTTTATTGTAGGTACGAACAAGCGCTTGAAAGAAGTCATAACCAGAACAACTTAACATTGGGAGCTAGGCTCCTTTTAAACATTCCCGGGCTAACGTAGCCACGCCTATTTACAATAAACAACCAATGAGGTTCTGCGGATAACGTCCAATGAAAGTCCTTCCCTCGCAGGGAATTGGTACAGTTCTGATTGGTCGCCGTTGTGGAGCGACCAATAGCAAGTTGGCTGGGAGGAGCCTTCCTCTGGCTCGAGCTTAACATGGAGAGTTAATGCGGCGATTCACGTAACCCTTTTCGAATACACCACACTTCTCTTTCAGGACGAAGGGGTTCCCCTTCCTGCAAGCGAGGGCATCATCCCTGGGGCTCTGATGTAGACACAGCGTCAGGCTTCCCATTTGAGTGGTGCTGCTTGGGAGCTTTCCCTAGGTTGACAGTATTAATTAACAGAGGAGAGAGAGTCTATTTGGATTTTCTGGCTCAAGCAGAGGGTTGCCAGCTTGATGGTGGGAAACTCCTGCAGATTTAGGGATGGACCCACGCGGTGTAGTTCACTCTTATACGCTGAGATCGAGGCAGCGTTTCAACAAGTGATTTCTTTATTCAGCTCATAACACACAACAACATAACAGACTTCAGGGCTCTTTGTTTAGCAGGAACTCCTTTGCATATTAGGCAAGACACCCCTAATGTAGCCAATCCTCCAAGAGCTTACAGTAGCCCCTGTAAGAAGAGCTCTGTAAGCTCTTGGAGGATTGGCTACATTAGGGGTGTCTTGCCTAATATGCAAAGGAGTTCCTGCTAAACAAAGAGCCCTGAAGTCTGTTATGTTGTTGTGTGTTATGAGCTGAATAAAGAAATCACTTGTTGAAACGCTGCCTCGATCTCAGCGTATAAGAGTGAACTACACCGTGTGGGTCCATCCCTAAATCTGCAGGAGTGTGACACCACAGCGACCAATCTGACTGCAGGGTTTAGAATACCTGAGAGTCAATGGAGCTTGTGCCTGAAGCTCCAGTTTAGAGTACATCGCATAACACATCAGCAAATACATCACATTCAGAGAGTAGAATTTTTGCTCACAAGACCCCACAGCTTAGAGGGAGCATTGGACCCAAGAGGGGAGGGGACGGACTTCAGCAGGGTATAATGCCATTATCCAGAGGGGATCTAATCTTGATCATCTGGACACAGGAAGCTGCCCTCTACTGTCAAAGACTGGCAGCCACTCTCCAGAGTCTCAGGCGGAGGTCTTTCCCATCACCTGCTGCCTGGTCCTTTCAATTGGAGATGCCGGGGACTGCATGCCTTCTGCATGCCAAGCACAGTGAAAAGTACGCAGACGGAGAGTGATTTCAGCTTAGCGTACTTTATTAGATCAGGAACAAGACAACTTTAGCTGGCTCGCAGGCCGGCTTATATTGCCCATGAAACCACCACCCATAACACCCCCCAACTTCCTAATAGGTTATTTACAGTGGCTGAGAGTTCCATAGGCTCTCGGCCGGGAACCTAACCCCCTAATTGGTGCTGGCCAAGATCCGCATAGTACATTGTCTTTTTGAGCGTAGCTCGATGTTTGTGCTTGACCGCGTGGAGCCCAAGCTGGCCATGCGGTCTGAATTGGGTATATTACACACAGGCTCTACCACTGAGCCACTGAGGTCTTTCCCATCACCTGCTGCCTGGTCCTTTTAATTGGAGATGCCAGGGATTGAACCTGGGACTTTCTGCATGCCAAGCAGATATTCTGCCACAGAGGCAATGGGGAGATCTCCAGGTCTCACCTGGAGGCTGACATTCCCTACTCAAACTTCTCTTCAAAAGCCAACTCTTGAGAGAGAATTTTGTACTGAGCAGAATTCAAGCGTATTTGGAGGCCAGCAGCTGGACCCAGCAGCATGAAATGTCAAAACCGTTGCTGTATCAGGCCCAATAACAGGGTCTGCATGGTAGAAATGTTCGGCAGAGTAAAAAAAAAAGAGCGGCATTTTGCAGTGGGTATATCGAATAGCTCTTTAAGTTCCAAAACTCGTGTGCTTCAAGATTGGTTGAGATTACAGTCTCCTGATGCGACCCAAGCAGGTTGCTCAGGTGGGGAGCTGGCGTTGCCAACTCCAGGTTGGGAAACATGGGACTGGGGGCAGTGCCTCAGCAGGTGTAACGCCATAGACTCCGCCCTCCAAGTGTAAGGGAGAGATATTGATTGGGAAATTTTGTGAATTCATCATCAGTATTCTATAATAAGAGTATTAGAGCCTGCTTTTAGAAACTAGAAAGTAGCACACACAAAGGATGAACTCTGCTATAAAGTTCATTTGTAGAAAATAAGCTTACACAGCAGAATGCAGGATGCTATCCATCAAGAGGTAGACATCTAGAGGGACATGCTTTTGATAAGGACAACAACCAGGATGTAATAAACATTGGCTCTGTCATGGGAGGACCGGACAAGGTATAGCATCCCAATTATGCTTGAGGATGGAAAGCCCCTGGTTTTCACTACAGTGTGTAACCATTATTGGGAGTAAGCATGTACATATATGGGATTAAAACAAACAAAGACGGAACTAGAGAGAAGAGGCGTAACGAGTTAGATTGTAAGTTTGTTAGCCAATTAACTAACAAACAGGGACTTTTTGCGTTCGTGATCGGACATTAGAGCTTGCATATGTTAATAAGGCTGCTGCTGCATCATAGCTTGCTTTGCCAGACTCTCAGAACTCTGAGCATGAGATTTCTGTGGTGAATGTCAATAAATCAAAAACAGATTTGTCGTTTACAGAGCTAATGTTTTGAGCATGTTTTTATTTTAAGGAAAAAAATCTTTGTGTTTGTGTCCTTTATAAAGTTTATATTTCCACTACCTGGCCTTACATTTTATGACACACATGGCCCGGCCCAATCCCTCTTGCTTCTTTACAAGTTATAGATATTTGACCCCCACCCAGGGGACATTTCCTGCAGGAGTGCACAGGAGCAGAGCTCCCGCAGTAAAGAGCCCAGGGGGCGGGCACTTGCAACAAGCCCCACCCCCTGCTCCCAACAGCCCTCAGTCAGAGCAAGAAGTAGCCAGGTACGCTACAGAGCCCCCCCGGCCCCCAGTCCAAAACAGTCCAGTGGCACCTTTAAGACCAAGTTTTATTCAGGTACATACTCTCCCTCCTCTGTGAGGACAGATCTGCACATTCCCCCCCTCCCAAATAGCTAGCAATCCAAAACAGTCCAGTAGAGCCTGAGCGGTGGGTGTTGCCTTCTGACACACTTCCAGTGATGTCAGGGGGTGTGGCATATGCAAATAAGTTACGCAAATGAGTTATGCGAATGAGCTCCTGCACCTCTTTTTCTGAGAAATGACCTCTGCCCACACCCCAATGGCGTAGTGCTGCTTTTCTGCAAAGGAGCGGAGAGGATCATGCCAGAAGCAGCACGGGGGGGAGGGAGGAGGAGGAGGGGGAAAGGGAGGGGACGTTTCCCCTGATGGCAGGACCCCCGAGAAAAAAATTGGCCCCCCGAGAAAAAAGTTTTTCGCTACGGGGCTGGTAGTGACCCAGTTATAGTTGAAGGATGACTTAAGTGTTGATGTAATTTGGGAAGAAAGATTGATTGGGAAAAGTAAGGATTTAGACATGTTTATTTTTAGACCTGAACTTAAGCCATATTCCAGAAGTTTAAAATGTAGGGCTTGCAGAGGGTACCATAAAACCCGATGATCAAAGGAAGCGACAGCGGCAGGCAATGCAGAGGGTACCATAAAACCCGATGATCAAAGGAAGCGACAGCGGCACGCAATGCAGAGGGTACCATAAAACCCGATGATCAAAGGAAGCGACAGCGGCACGCAATGCAGAGGGTACCATAAAACCCGATGATCAAAGGAAGCGACAGCGGCACGCAATGCAGAGGGTACCATAAAACCCGATGATCAAAGGAAGCGACAGCGGCACGCAATGCAGAGGGTACCATAAAACCCGATGATCAAAGGAAGCGACAGCGGCACGCAATGCAGAGGGTACCATAAAACCCGATGATCAAAGGAAGCGACAGCGGCACGCAATGCAGAGGGGGATTTCTGTTCCAGCGTGGGTTTCGCAACACAACGGAGGGAAAAGCCAGTGCAGAATCGCCCAATGATACTAGGAGCTAAACTACAGATTAAATAAATAAACACAAATTAAATTAAAAATAAATGAATAAATAATCTTTCACCTTGGTTCAGTTTCATGTTCTCCCACATCGTTCAGCTGAATTCCGGAAGATGCCCTTCCGCCTTAAAAATACATATTTTTTTTGCTCCGTTGTTCCCTTGTGTTTCTTTAAATAGGCACTAGATGGCACGCGTTGCTTTTCTCAGAAATTGCATTGAGCATTCCCAGGGTGCACCCCAGGCCACTCTCCAATTCCTTTATTGGTGCAAAGAGGCATTGCCAAAGGTCTGCTTCAGCAAAAGGCACGTCTCTTTCTGTGCCTCTGCTGGGGGTGAGAGAAGGGATGATCCATTCCAGGCAACAAGATGTGATTAGATATGTCAGGGCTCGGCTTTACGCCCCTCTACTCAAGTCCCACTCCCCTTTAAAGTCAGTTTGATTGACATGGCACATTCAAGGGATAGGTCAGCAAAACCCTTGTATGTGCCAAGGAAGAAGAGGCAAGACCCCCATCTAAGGCCCCTCTCCTCCCCAAAACCCTGCCCTCCCCAGACTCCAGCCCCAAATCTCCAGGAATTTCCCAGCCGACAGAGAGGGAAGCCGTTCTCCTCACACCAGTGTTGTACGCACAGTTTATACAGGGGTTGTTTCGTAGAAAAAGAGCTAGGGGAACTCATTAGCATAACTCATTAGCATATGCCACACCCCCTGACATCACCGGAAGTGTTGGGGGCCCGGCGGTGGACATGCAAGGCCGGCGGGAGTGCGAGGAAGCCCCGCCAAGGCCCTCCCTGGCCCCAGGCAGGCAGGGGTGGGGAGAGGCGGGGAGGAAGCAACTTACCCTCCCTCTTCTCCTGCCTCCTCCTGGCTGAATAAGGGCCAGAAGTGGGGCG
>NW_015159936.1:17434-17614 GCF_001447785.1 Gekko japonicus
TTATGTTTTTTAAACGTGTCCGGGATCATATTTAATAGAAATGTCTCTGGGAGCAAAGGTATTTTAATCTTTAGTTTCTTATTTAGGATTTTTAGCAGTTTTTTCCAGAAATTTTGTACCTTATTTCTAACTGTTATAGGGGGTGTGGCCAAACGGGCCCGCGTCAGCTGGCGGACCCCG
>NW_015159937.1:0-4747 GCF_001447785.1 Gekko japonicus
AAGAGCAGAACCCAGAAGGACCTGGAACTAGCAGGACAGTGAGGAAAGGCCCCCATCCCATCCCAGCTGGGAGTGGTGTTGAATTCTGGGGAAGCCCGGGGCCAGATTCCCGTGATCAGCTCACTGCAGTCTCAGACGTACATTGCCGACGCTTCCAGCAGTTCCGCTACCAGGAGGCCGCTGGGCCCCGAGAGGTTTGCAGCCAGCTCCATGGACTTTGCAGCCACTGGCTGGAGCCGGAGAGGCACACCAAGAAGCAGATCCTGGACGTGGTGATCCTGGAGCAGTTCCTGACTCTCCTGCCCCAGGAAATGCAGGGCTGGGTCAGAGGAGGCGGGCCCGAGGCCAGTTCCCAGGCGGTGGCCCTGGCCGAAGGCTTCCTCCTGAGTCAGGCCGAGGAGAAGAGGCAGGCAGGACAGGTGAGGGGGATTTCCTCTAATATGTTGAGTTCATATAATTACATGTGCCTTTTTCCTAAAGTGTCCCTGGGAGATATTTGTCCAGGTGTTAATCATCCAAGTGGGAGATTGCACGGCCACTTTAAGCAGCTTCTTCTGCTGGAGAATTTCTGATCCCTCCAGATAACTCGCCCGGACTCCTGATGGAAGGGTGCAGAGTCTGGGCGTGGGGTAGGATCCATTCCTTGGTCTCTTTCCCATTCCACCTCTTACCCCTCTCCCTCGCTGATGTTTCAGATGTGGGCACCATCCGTGGAGAAAGAAGCCACAGTCCCCGAGGCAGAAGGAGTTTCCATGGAACAAGGGCAGGGGGCGCAGGCCGTGGAGCGTGCCCAAGATGCCCTCTCCTGTGGTAAGGGCTCTTTGTGCCTGGGGTACGATTGGGGCACCCAGTGACTGATGGGTAGAGAGTTCAGGTTGGGGGGGGGAGGAATTAAATACTTCTTGACAAAACACAGAGTTAATTTTCAGCACTCAATGTCCTTTAGCTTTCATGCCTCTAAGAGGAGATTAGAGGAATTTCTGGAGGGCCATTCCTCCCATCAACTGAAATATTCATATCCCACCTTCTTTCCATAAGAGGAACTTGAGGTGCCTCAAAAGAGAAAAGGTAAGAACATAAGAGAAGCCAATGTTGGATCTGTGTGGTGCTGCTCCTTGGGGTGTGGGGTGCAGGGTTCACGATGCAAAGACGACAGGATACAAGCGGCTGCAGGAAGCTGATCTGAAACCTCTCGGCTTCTCAGCATTTATTTATACACCTTTCTTCCCCCTTCCCCCTCCCTCTCCCTCCATAAGGGAGTTACAAGCATTAGAGCATTCTTTTGGAGTGTGTGTGTGTGTGTTTCCAGGCAGCTGTCCGCTATCTGCCTCTCCCCCTTTCTCTCAAGGCTAACTGACTGCGTAGTTTAGGCAGTCACCAGACTTCTCTTAGCACACAAACACTTCTTGGTTCCCAGTCTCCAGGCAGGAGATTCCTGCACTGCCCTACAGATCAGGCCAACAGCTCATCCAGTCCAACACTCTGTGTCACACGGTGGCCAGAAATGCCAGGTAGGCAAACCTTGGCAGAGCTATTCAGCCGAATTCTGGGGCAGCAGAGCTCTGAGAGCCAGTTCCTAGAGGGGGCAATATTCATGGGGAGATTTGGCTTCTGTGCCCATCCTTGAAAGGGCACCTGGCAGGCTGGCGGGGGGGGACAGGGTGCTGGAGTAGGGAGTGAAAGCTGTGGACTGGCACCCCCCAGGAGCATTGGGGTGGGGCTTTGGGGTGAAGCTTGGGACAGTTATGGTGTCTTGTTGGTGCTTCTGCGTCCGCCTGCAAACTGGGTTGTGACGCCAGGAGACACTCTGAAAACGCATTCATAGGACCCTCGAGTCTCCAAACATGCCCAAGTCACAACTGGGCCGAAGGTGATGGTGACGTGTCCTGTGACGTCATTTCCGCCCCCCTCCCTCCCTTCCCCCAGGCCAGACTCAGGTCTCACAGAACTCTGAAATATGTTGGCAGCGTTTATACTCCCTGAAGCTCATAGGAACCTGGTGCTTCTCTTCTGCCTCTCCCAGAATTTAGTAAAAAGTGTTTGTTTGTGGAGTGAACACAGGGCGAGGTTTCACAATCCTGGGAAGGGGCTGTGTGAAGCAGGGAACAAGCAAGCAAACTCCCTTCCTTCCTCCTTTGTCTCAGGAATAGGCAGTGGGGAGATGCCGTTGAGCCGTCGTCTTCTCAGAGGTGTGGAAACGGCTGCTGCCCCTCCAGTCCAGGTAGGAGAGATGAGCAGGGGGGGGACAGCCTGGGTCCCTCCTCCATTCTCGGGGGGGGGGCTTTTGCTCCTGCGGTTTCTACAAGGTGTCTGGGCGAGAGATCCTCTGATCGCCGTTCCCTTTACCCATTCAAAGCCTGACATCCTGTACTTTTCTAGACTACTCCCTTCCAGTATGCAATCTCTGCCTGGCATGATCTCTGACGAGAGAATCTGCTTTTTCTTCCAGGGCCCCTTTTCCTTTGAGGAGGTGGCCGTGTATTTCACCGTGGCAGAGTGGGCCCTGCTGGATCCGGGACAAAGAGCTCTGTACAGGGAAGTCATGCGGGAGAACTATTGGAATGTGGCCTCTCTGGGTAAGGATCTTTCATAGGTGTCAAAGGTGCAAATTGCTGCCATTGTGAGGAGGCCCGAATCAAAATATTAAATAGCAATGCAGCGTTTTGAGGCCTGTCCCAGTACTTGGGCAGGGGCTGTGGCTCTCTGGCAAAGCATCTGCTTGGCATGCAGAAGGTCCCAGGTTCAAACCCTGGCAGCGTCTCCAGTGAAAAGGCTTAGGTAGCAGGTGATTTGAAAAAGCTCTGCCTGTGATCCTGTAGAGGCACTGCTGGGATTTAAAAATGAGACATCACTAATGTCAAACTCTGTCTCTAGTTTGCCGTGATTTGTAAGGGGAGGGAAATCCCTGAGGGGAGTGTGTGAGGCTGAGTGTGTGAAGTGCTCTATCGTAGGCAACATAACTCTACTCAAGATGCCTCCCTTCACCAGGGATGACCTTTGACGCCAAAGCTCTGCCTGCTTCACTGGTTTCGATACGGACTTCATAGTCACAGGTGGAGATGTAGGAAGCGCGAAAAGCTAAGCGGGACATTTGCAGAGTGTGATTGGATGTACTTGGGGTGAGGGGGCCTCGTTTGAACCGTCTATACCTTTGGACTTTCTGCCAGAACCCCAGTTCTGACACAGTACAGGTCTGGCCTGGCACATGATTATTTCTCAATAAACAAATCACTGCCAGAGATTGTGGTTGAGAGTAACTTTGTCCAGGAGTCTGACAACTAGACAGCAGCAACAGAAAAGCAAGGAAAACTATATATTGGCGGAACCTCTTCTAAGTGTCTGTAAGAATATCCATCAATCAGGGAACTTACCTCTTTCCTGGTCAGAATCCTAGATAGTAGTCGTTCCGAAAGACAAGAAAGATCCTGCCGACCCTGCTTCCTATTGACCTGTAACACGTCTTCATAATGATGTGAAAATCTGCAAATATCAAGGTGTACCGGCATAGCATGAGCATAAAGGTAGTGTGGCTTCCCTCTGGTCTATACCCGTATTACATTTTCTGCCTCTCTAGGGTCCGGTGGTTATAACGACTCAGTCAAGGGTCCTCCTTGATGGAATATTCCAGAGGCTGTCAGCACCCTCCTAATCCCCCCTCCCTCCTTGTTACACGACTAGGTACAGGTTCTCACAATTTACCAGTTAACACATTCTGGAGTCTGTCCTTGAAAACGAGAAGGGTGTTAGCTGCACAGAGACTCAAATCATGAACACTTACATGTCTGACAAGGCCACTTAATAATCATGTTAACCCTTTGGGGAGCCAGGGTGCTTTGCCTCACAGATCCATTCCCCTTATACTGGATGGGATTGTGGGTTTTGATCTTGACCATGGTTCCGTCCTTCCAGAAGAATGTTTACTCTTGAATTTCTTTCCTTCGCCATATAAGAATTATCACTTTCTCTTTCTCTCTGCGAACGAAGGCAGGAGTATCACTGAGACGACGGTGGAGATAGACAACGGCCTTGCATCTAAAGAAAGGGTGAAGATTTCCTCAAGAGTATCCCAAGACCATATTTCCTCCCCATATGAGCCGGCTAAGAGTGAGTATCCTTCATGATTATGTCAAGAGAAAGGGCAAGGAAGTGCCATGGGGGATTTCTGATTCACTTCTGAGGAACATTTCATACAGTCATACAGCCCACTGGGGAAGGAGGGAGGGCCAGAAGGTCCTTCTGGGCAAGAGCTCAGCTGTGGCATTCCTTCCCAAATGAGTTGGCTGAGAGTGAGTATCCTCCACGGTTATGTCAAGGGAACAGGCAAGGAATGGCCATGGGGTTTTTCTGATCCACTTCTGGTTTGGGACAATCATACAGCCTGCTGGGTAAGGAGGGAGGGAGGCCTTCTTGGGCCCTGAAATCTGGAGTCTCAGAAACGCCTTCTGGGCAAGAGCTCAGCTGTGGCTCTTGAGGTGGTGAGGTAAAGACAAGATATTCTGGGGAAAGGAGGAGGGTGGTTGACATCAGCCAAGCTGGCTGAGGCCAAAGGGCCATCAGTCCTTTCCTCCTGCAGTCAGATAGATGCCTTTGGCACTTACAAGCACCTTCCAGGAGCTAACGGTCTCTTTATCCCAACAGAGGATGATCGGAGGAATGAGGAGAATGAGGAACTTCGTCAGCAACTGTCAGACAGAATTAAAAATGAAGACTTGAAAGAAAACATCAAGAATCAGGGCAGACTTAAGAG
>NW_015159937.1:6612-9793 GCF_001447785.1 Gekko japonicus
TTCATGGTTGGTTGAGAAATCGTACCCAACGAGTGCTCCTAAATGGCTCTGCGTCTACGTAGAGGGAAGTCTCGAGTCGAGTGCCGCAGGGTTCGGTCTTAGGCCTGGTGTTGTTCAATGTTTTTACAAATGACCTGGAGGAAGACATAGAGGGGATGCTTATCAAATTTGTAGATGACACAAAGCTGGGTGGGACTGCTAATTCTGAAGAAGACAGAGTCAGGATTCAAAATGATCTAGATAGGCTGGAACAGTGGGCTGAGACAAATGAAATGAATTTCAATAGAGAGAAGTGCAAAGTCCTATGCTTAGGTACAAAAGTCAAAGGCACAGATATAGAAATGTGCCATGTGGCTGTGAAGAAAGCTAATGCAATTATATTAACAGAAGCATTGTGTCCAGATCACGGGAGGTGGTAGTTCCGCTCTATTCTGCTATGGTCAGGTCTCACCTGGAGTCCTGTGTCCAGTTTTGGTTGGGCACCACATTTTAGGAAGGATGTTTATAAGATCAAGCATGTCCAGAAGAGGGCAACCAGGATGGTGAGAGGGCTGGAATCCAAGTCTTACGAGGAAAGGGTGAAAGAGTTGGGTATGTTCAGCCTGGGAAAGAATCATAGAATGTTAAGAGTTGGAAGGGACCTTGCAGGTCATCTAGTCCAACCCCCTGCAGTTAGCAGGACCACAGCCGAATGATAGCCCTACAACATATCTGAAAGATGGTTGACCAGCTTCTACTTAAAAACATCCAGCGAAGAAGCATCCACCACCTCCCGAGGCAGTCTGTTCCACCCAACCACTCTTACAGTTAGGAAATTTCTCCTGGTACTTAGCCAGTCCACCACAGCCCTTCAGATATTTGAAGACTGCAATCGTCCCCTCTAAGCCTTCTCTTTCCCAGGCTGAACATACCCAACTCTTTCAGCCTTTCCTCCTAAGACTTGGATTTCAGCCCTCTCACCATCCTGGTCGCCCTCTTCTGGACACGCTCGAGCTTGTCAGCATCCTTCCTCAAATGTGGTGCCCAAAACTGGACACAGGACTCCAGGTGTGGCCTGACCATAGCAGAATAGAGCGGAACTACCACCTCCCTTGGTGTGGATACAATGCTTCTGCTTCTGCTAATGCACCCTAAGACTGCATTAGCTTTCTTCACAGCCACATCGCACTGCAGGCTCATGTTTAGCTTGTGATCAACCAGAACACCCAGATCCCTTTCGCATGTGCTGCTGTCAAGCCAAGTGTTTCTCTGCAAGCGCTGCCGCGAATTGGGACTTTTCCTGCCCTATCTGACGAAGGGACGTTGGACTGTCATAAGAACATCAGAGACGCCAATGTTGGATCAGGCCACCCCAAACATCCTCTCCCTAGGAAAGCTGTGGACCAGTTCTGTGATGCCCGTCACTGGGCCAGGCCAACCTGCGTAGCGGGGATCCCTCAAGGACTTGTCAGGGGCACCTCACTCCCCCCCCCACACACAGACGCTCTCCTTCCTCTTTCCCTCCCCTGGGCAGCCCCCACATCCTCTCCCCTTCCCCTGCCTCATTCTCTTCTTCTCAGTCATTCACCAACCTATCTTTTATCTGCTCCCATCTTCAGCAATCGTTATTGTTCATCTACTTTATTTATCCCCTGGCTTTCTTCACAGCGGGGACCAAGGGAACTTGCATAGTTTCTCCTCAACTCCATTTTCTCCTCACAACAACCCTGTGAGGTAGGTTGCCCTGAAAGTACATGACTGGCCCAACGTCACCCAGTGAGCTTCCACAGCAAGAAGAGGATTCGGACCTGAGTCTCTGAGACCGTAATCTGGAGCTCTAACCAGGACACTGTTCTGGCTTTCACAGGGCGGCAGCTGTTGGGACAGGCTCCTGCAGCCAGTCCAGGGTGAATCATGCAGGTCAGGTCGGTGCCATCAAGATACCCAGTGGTTGCTGCCAGGGGCCCAGGGTTGCCAGCTTCCAGCTGGGACCTGGAGATCTCCCAGAATTACTACTGAACTCTATTTTATCTATTTAATTAATTCAATTTATATCCTGCGCTCCCCACCAAGGCAGGCGCAGGGCGGCTTACATTTAAGAGTTAAAATACACCGAAACAGAAATGATAAACATCATAAAAATCACATACAATAACAAAATAAAGTGCCCTAGCCTCCGGCTCATACAGTTTTGTCTTCACTCAGGAAGGATGGGTCCAGAGCAAAGTATTTTATGCAGTGGCCAAATCGCTCGCTCACAGCTTTCATGCCAGTAGCTCGCAAAGTAGAATTTTTGCTCACAAGACTCCACAGCTTAGCGGGAACACTGGCGGCGGTGTGCTATTGCGTAAAAATCCCCGTAGGCTGTGGTGGAGTGGTCAGAAAAGAGTCCAGAGGGCCATAGATCAGTTCCCCCAGACAAGATGGCTGTTTCGGAAGGTTTATTCTGCGGAATCATAAACCCTAAACTGCTGTCTGGTAGTAGATCGGCTAAGAGTGAACAAACTGAAATTAGGGCTCGCAGGAATGGGTTTAAATTAAGGGCGGGAAGGTACTGGCTGGATCTGAGGGAAAACCTCTTGACCTTCAGAGTTGTGCAAGAGTGGAATCGGCTGCCCGGGGAGGCGGTGAGCTCCCCCTCCCTGCCAGTCTTCAAGCAGCGGCTGGGCTGGACAGACCCTTGCCAGGGATGCTCTAGGCTGGTCCTGCTCTGAGCGGGGGGGGGGGGGGTTGGACTGGATGGCCTGTGGGGCCCCCCCCAGCTCTCTGGTTCTAGGCGGGGAGCTCCCCCTCCCTGCCAGTCTTCAAGCAGCGGCTGGGCTGGACAGACCCTTGCCAGGGATGCTCTAGGCCGGGGTGTCAAACTCACTTGTTATGAGAGCCGGATCTGACATAAATGAGACCTTGCTGGGCCGGGCCATGTGTGTCATAAAACATAATGCCAGGCAGCGGAGATATCAACTTTATAAAGGACACAAACACAAAGGGTGGTGTTGTTTTTTTAACTTAAAAACATGCTTAAAACTTCCACGCACTTGCAATATTTTGTTTAGTTAACAGTGTCTGATGTCTGACACCTCTTGCTCTGAATTATTGCATCAAAATGTCTGTGCCGTTGCCATCTCGAGTATGCTGTTCAGGTGTGTACCTGTTAGCTGCAAACCCACGATGATGCAGTAGCAGGAGAATCATAGAATGTCAG
>NW_015159937.1:13223-13344 GCF_001447785.1 Gekko japonicus
TAAGAGACTGCGGGCCGGCTCACACTGTGACTCGGCTCAGAGGGAACACTGGGGGTGGGAGGGGGGGTGGAAAGAGGGCCTCCCATGGCTTCCTCCCCCCCCCCCCCTTTCACGTGTCGCG
>NW_015159937.1:13495-16852 GCF_001447785.1 Gekko japonicus
CCTCGTTCTTCTTCTTTTTTTTTGGGGGGGGGTTTCTGCTTCTCCCCTTCCTTTTGCTGGCGCTTCTCTCTTTGCATTTTTTGGGGGGGTGGTCCGCTGGGGTTATGCATCTGCTGGGGGGGGGGAGGGGAGATTTTGGCCCAGGGAAGCCCAGCCTCGTTCTTCTTCTTTTTTTTTGGGGGGGGGTTTCTGCTTCTCCCCTTCCTTTTGCTGGCGCTTCTCTCTTTGCATTTTTTGGGGGGGTGGTCCGCTGGGGTTATGCCCCTGGCAGGTCCACGGCTGCAGACCGGGAGGGAGACGGGCTAACCTTGGAAGAGAACCCCCCACCCCACCCCTAGGTCAGCAGAGTGGCCTGAATGTCCCCGAAGGTGAACATTCCCCCCCCCCAGGACACACAGACACACACAGGTTGTTGGGTGTTGTGCTTCCTGATGTCCAGATGGGTGTCCACTTTACCGAAGGGACTTGCCTCTTTTGGGTGTGGCGGTTCCTGAGAGTCCAGAAGGTCCCCTGCGTGTGCCCTGATCTCTTCCAGCCAGAAGGGGGGAAGGGGAGAGGTAGGGGGCCGAGTGGAATCCGCTTGGTCAGAGGAGAAGACGAAGAGATTGGATTCATACCCCCCCCTTGCCCTTCACTACCCGAAGGAATCTCCTTTCCCTCCCCCCTCCCCCCCACACGCGTCACAGGTGGGGCTGAGAGAGCTCCTGACGGAGACTGCTCTTTTTTCAAGGACAGCTCTTGTCAGAACTAGTGACTGACCCAAGGTCACCCAGCCAGGTGCAAGTGGAGGAGGAGTGGGGAGTCAGACCCGGTTCTCCCAGACCAGAGTCCGCCTGCACTTAACCACTGCGCCAAACTGGGGAGAAACGCTCCCTGGCGGGAAACCAGCAGTTGCTGAACTCTGCACCTCCCCCCTCCTGCAGTGGGCTGCAGTCCCAGGATGGAAAAAGGGGGGGGGCACCCAGTCCAAGAGGTGGCTGTGATCTATGAGGGTCAAGTGAGCCAAATAACTTATTATGAAAATACAAATATTTATTCTGGTGTACACAATAGTAACAGATAAAACAGGTTAAAAGAAATGATCCAAATATCAGACGCTTAAAACCTTTGACCCAGAGAGCTGATAGTTTTACATATACAATTGAAAGGTCTACCTTATGACCAGTAGACCATGCGTGTTCCGGCCCCTTGGGGCCTTCCTCAGTGGTCAGTATTACTATTGTAAAACAACACACATCCAGAAATAAATAGGTGAAGAAAAGTTTACAGCCAGGTGTTGCTTTCTCATGTAATGTGCAGTCGTTAAAAGTTTACACAGCAGGCCTTGGATAATCTCTCATGGTAACTGCACACACTCCCCAAATTGTTCTGGGAACAAATGTTGATCTTAGTTTATTATCAGAAATATATCTATTAAATATTATTCCAGATTGTTATGAGCTAAAATATAAGATATCTGTAAACTTATTTTTATTTTTATCCTGACCTGAACTGGGTGTGTGAGTGTGTCTGGGTGTGTGAGTGTGTCTTCCTTTGACGGAAGGGACACACATCCATTTTCATGTATCTATTTCTGGATGATTGTTTTACAACAGTAATATTGACCACTGAGCTTAAGGGGCCTAAGTGGCTGTGGGCCGGAGACCAGTTCCCAGGCGGTGGCCCTGAGCGAAGGTCTCCTCCTGAGTCAGGCAGAGGAGAAGAGGCAGGCAGAACAGGTGAGGGGGATTCCCTCCAGGTATGTCCAATTCAAGCAAGGATCTCTGGCCTTATCCAGAAGTGTCCCTGGGAGATATTTATCCAGGTGTTAATCACCCAAGTGGGAGGCTTAACGGCCTCCTTCAGCAGCCTCTTCCACTGGAGAATTTCTGATCCCTCTGGATAACTTGCCAGGTCTCCTGTTGGGAGGGTGCAGAGTCTGGGAGTGGGGCAGGATCCATTCCTTGGTCTCTTTCCCATTCCACCTCTTACACCTCTCCCTCCCTGCTGTTTCAGATGTGGACACCATCCCTGAAGATGGAAGCTACAATCCCTGAAGCGGAAGGAGCTTCCTCGGAGCAAGGGCAGAGGGCGCAGGTCATGGAGCGTGCCCAAGATCCCCTCTCCTTTGGTAAGGACCCATTGTGCTTGTATGCAGTTGGGGCACTGTGTGAATGTGACGGGTAAAGAGTTCAGGTCAGGATAAAAATAAAAATAAGTTTACAGATATCTTATATTTTAGCTCATAACAATCTGGAATAATATTTAATAGATATATTTCTGATAATAAACTAAGATCAACATTTAAGATAGATATAGACAGGGACTCTCAATCTGGGGCAAGTGATGCTCTGTATTCTTGGGGCTTGGAGGGGGGGCAACGGTGGGAGGGCTTCTAATGTCCTGGCCCCACTGGTGGACCCCCTGATGGCACCTGGTATTTTTGGCCACTGTGTGACACAGAGTGTTGGATTGGAAGGGCCACTGGCCTGATCCAACTTTGGCATCTCTTATGTTCTTATGTTGGTGTTGCATCTGGCTGAAAACCTGGTTGGGTAGTGAACCTGCCAGGAGACCCTCTGAGAACTCATTCATACTCCCCTCGAGTCTCCAGATGTGTTTCAGTCACGTCTGGTTCTGAATGGGATGGTGACGTGTCATGCGACATCTTTCCCTCCCCGCAGAGCAAACACAGGTCTCACAGAAGTCTGAAGTATGTTGGCCGCATTTATAATCCCTGAGGCTCAATGGGCACCGTGTGCTTCTCTTCTGCCACTCCCAGAATTCAGTAGAAAGTGTTTGGGACGTCCGGGGAGGCACAAAACAACATGGTCGCCTGAGCCTTTTGCTCCACCTGACCCGCCTCCTCATCCACCCCCATCTGCGATCAATAACAGTGATCTAAGCTTCAATAGATGGATAAAGCTCTTAACCCAGTACCAGCGATGGAAAAATCAGGTCCACGCTTATTGTATTCAGCTAAAATGGCACCCGGAATAGAGGAGGCTCATAAGGCCTTATCTCCGGTAACACACGCAGAATTGACGAAGGAGCTGACGAAGGCACTATCTCTTATGGAGAAAACAATTTTGGAAAATGTATCAGCCCACTTTAAACCTCTGTATGAACAATTAGGCACGATGCAGAACTCCATCACAGAAACGAAACAAGTAGCAGAGACTGCCATCAACAACAGCATATTGAATCAAAACGACATACAGCAGTTGCAGCAGCTCGAAGATATTCTGGCAGAAAAAGCACTAAGAGCTGACAAAATCGCTAATATTAGAAATCTGGTTCAATTGTACTGTATATCCCCATAGGAAGAGGTATCAGACTTCTGATAAGGAAATTTATTTATTTATTTAATTAATTAAT
>NW_015159938.1:0-9399 GCF_001447785.1 Gekko japonicus
TCACAAAGTAGAGTTTTGGCTCACAGGACCCCCACGGCTTAGAGGGAGCGTTGGGTCTTACACTCTTCACCACTAGTCCACACCGGCTCTCATCTTGATCTGCTGTTTACTGAGAGCCGGCTGTGGTGCACCGGTTAAGAGCGGCGGACTCGAATCTGGTTTGATTCCTCACGCCTTTGCATGCAGCCAGCTGGGTGACCTTGGGTCGGTCACGCTTTCTGTAAGAGCTGTTCTCTCAAGGGCAGTCCTTGAGAGAGCTCTCTCGGCCCTTCCTGCCTCACAGGGTGTCTGTTGTGGGGGAGAGGAAGGGAAAGGAGACTGTAAGCCGCTCTGAGACTTCAAATGAAGGGGCCGGGTATAAATCCAATCTCTTTTTCTTCCTCTTCCTCCTCCTCCTCCTTCCTCCGAATATCAATATTTGATCTCCCATTTCCAGCCCTGCAGGTCCCTGTCGAGTGTCCAATTAACAGGGAGAATGTTCAGGTAGGGTTGCCAATTTCAGGCTGGGGAATTCCTGGAGATTTGGGATGGAGACCAGGGCGGGACCTCGACAGGGCAGTAGAGTCCGAAGCTGCCGTTTCCTTCCGGGGAACAGATCTGTGTCATCTGGAGCTCATCTGTGGTTCTGCTGGAAAAGCCAGTCTACAGTCTTGTGACGATCACCTGGGTGTTACCTGGGAGCCCCTCACTTTTTAAACTGATGTTTAAAAACTGGTTTTCTTGAAACGTTCTCCGGTAAGGCCAGTGACTGGTAAACCACAGGCAGCGTCGCAGTAAGATCTGCTCCCGGACAAAGGGGTGGTTCTTGCAGATATGCAGTGTGGTGCAGGGGTTAGAGGGTTGGACTACGACCTAGGAGACTTGGGTTCGAATCCCCGTTCTTCCGTGGCTGCTCGCCGGATGACCTTGGGCCAGTCACAGAGACTCAGCCTAAACTACCTCACAGGGTTGTTGTGGGGATGAAATGGAAGAGTGGTGAACACAGTGGGGCAATGCTCCCTCTAAACCATGGGTGTCAAACATGCAGGAGGGCTTCCGTCAGGCCCACAGTGGAACTGGCTGTCTTCTGCTTCGTCTTCCAGTTCTGCTGCTGCTGCGTCATCGGAGGTTTGCAGCTTACAGATACACACCTGAACAGCACACTCGAGATTGCAACAGCACAGAGCCAGTTTGGTGTAGTCGTTAAGTGTGCTAATCTGGGAGAACCGGGTTTGATTCCCCCACTCCTCCACTTGCACCTGCTGATGTGACCTTGGGTCAGTCACAAGCTCTGGCACAGCTGTCCTTGAAAAAGAGCCGTTTGTGTCAGAGCTCTCTCAGCCCCGCCTGCCTC
Organism: Gekko japonicus; assembly: GCF_001447785.1. Classification (NCBI taxonomy): domain Eukaryota; kingdom Metazoa; phylum Chordata; class Lepidosauria; order Squamata; family Gekkonidae; genus Gekko; species Gekko japonicus. The sequence continues at coordinate 1,334 of NW_015159938.1, forward strand.
ACAGGGTGTCTGTTGTGGGGAGGGAAAGGAGTTTGTAAGCCGCTCTGAGACTCCTTTGGGTAGTGAAGGACGGGGTATAAATCAAATCTCTTCTTCTTCTTCTTTTTCAATCAGTTAAACTTTATTGAGAATATAATCCGCTTTACAACATTATACAACAAGAGTTGAATGTTTCGTAAAACAAAGTAAATGTAGAACATAAAGAGCTTATTATGTGATAATAAAAAGGCACTGCGGTGGCTCAAGTGGTTAAGACGCTGAACTGCAGGCTGTGGAAGGTTGGAAGTTCAGCAGTTCGAGACCCGAGTTGCCGCATGACGGAGTGAGCTCCCATCTCTAGTTCCAGCTCCTGCCAACCTAGCAGTTCGAAAGCAAGAAACTGCAAGTAGATAAATAGGTACCACTTCGGTGGGAAGGTAACAGCGTTCCGTGCGCCTTGGTGCTTAGTCATGCCGGCCACATGACCACGGAAACGTCTTCGGACAGCGCTGGCTCTTCGGCTTTGAAACAGAGATGAGCACCGCAACCCTAGAATCGGACTCGACTGGCTTTCGAGCAAGGGAGACCTTTACCTTTACCTATGTGATAGTACTATACTTAATATGTATACAATAGGCTTATTGTATACATATTATATATACTGTTTGCTAAGCCTATTGAGCAACAGGTTTAATTAACTGGCATTCGAGCAAGGGAAACCTATGCGATAATACCTAAGATCATACTGTACTATACTTAATATGTCTATGTATTGTTTGCTAAGCCTATTGAGTAACAGGTTTAATTAACTAGAGTTGTGGTTGATTTAATAATCTTACATGCGGGTCAGAGGTATAGCCATATGGCATATCTGTTTAGAAGGAAGTTTGTCTTGTGTTACCATATATTCCAGTACGGGGGCCCAGATGTGTGCAAATTTAGTGTTTGTTGATGTGGCGGGATTGTGCATTCTATGTATGGAGTCCGTTATCTTGGCCATAACAAACTGATCCCAAATTTTGTCATGCCAGGCTAAAGAGAATTTCCAGGCTGTCACAATGGTCAATCTGGCCGTAGCTAGAAGTATCGCTATAAGTTCTTTCGCATCTCCTCTTATTTAATTGTCCCATAAGTTTAATAAGACAACTTCTGGTGTGCAGGGAATTGTTTTATGAGTGATTAAATTGATCGGCGTTACCACTTTATCCCAGAACTAGAGGATTAGAGGGCAGGACCACCAGCAGTGTAAATAGGTACCAGGTAGCCCACACTTTCCCCAGCGGAGCGGTCGAATGGAGGCTTTCGTTTTATGTAGTTGGTACGGAGTGAAGTACCATTTCGAAATCAACTTAAAGAATTGAAGGCGTGTATTGTAGAAGAGAAGAAGAAGAGAATGGATTTATACCCGGCTCTTCGCTACCCAAAGGTGTCTCAGAGCGGCTTACAAACTCCTTTCCCTTCCCCTCCCCACAACAGACACCCTGTGAGGTAAAAGAAGAAGAGATTGGATTTATACCCTGCCCTTCGCTACCCAAAGGTGTCTCAGAGCGGCTTACAAACTCCTTTCCCTTCCCCTCCCCACAACAGAGACCCTGTGAGGTAGGTGGGGCTGAGAGAGCTCTTGACAGAAACGGCTCTTTTTCAAGAACAGCTCAAGCAGAACTACGGCTTGCCCAAGGTCATCCAGCCAGGTGCAAGTGGAGGAATGGGAAATCAAACCCGGTTCTCCCAGATCAGAGTCCGCGCACTTAACCACTACACCACTTCTAAGGCGTGAATGGGGTTCGATATGTAGAGGATTAGGTCGTCCGCGTAGAGATATATTTTATCTTCATAATCTTCTATTGTTATTCCAGAGAACTGAGAGTCTGCTCTAAGATCTTCGGCTAATGGTTCCATTGCCAGCGCAAAAATCAGCGGTGATAGAGGGCAGCCCTGTCTTGTGTCTCTTGAGAGGGGAAAGAAGGTGGAGTTGCAACCATTGACGTAGTTTAGCTTTGATGCAATAATTCAGAGCAAGAGGTGTCAGTGATCAGACACTGTTCAATAAACAAAATATTGCAAGAGTGCTGATGTTTTGAGCATGTTTTTATTTTGAGTAAAAAAACCCCACCCCTTTGTGTTTGTGTCCTTTATAAAGTTTATACCTCTGCTACCTGGCATTACATTTTAAGACACACATGGCCCGGCCCGACAAGGTCTCTCTTATGTCAGATCCGGCCCTCATAACAAATGAGTTTGACACCCCGCTCTAAGCTGTGGAGCCTTGTGAGCAAAAATTCTACTTGGTGAGCGACTGGCATTAAAGTTGTGAGCCAGCGATTGGGCAGCTGCATAAATTCGTTTGCTTTCCACGTTGGCCCGCCACTCCGGATTTTCTCAGAGTTCGAATTGAGGCGATTAAAGTCCACCGCAAAACAGCATCCAAATTACCCGGGGGCAACAGCGGGCTGAAACCGGGCTGACCGCTGAAGGGTGGTAACGTCATGCAGAAGGGGGGTGGGGGGAACCCGGAATAAAAAGACGGTTGAACTCGATTTTAGTGCTGAATTGCTCGGAGGACACTGCGGTGAACACAGATTAAAAGGAGAGTACAGGAAAGGGCATTGGTTCGCTCTGGAGCCATCCCTTCCTGAGCTAAGACAAAAAAATCTGTGAGCTGGGGGCTAAAAAACTGTGAGCTGGCTCACGCTAACTCGGCTTAGAGGGAACACTGGAGTGGGGGTGTGGAGGGGGAGGTACTTGTGTCATTCCTGCCTTGTGCGGGGGGGGGGGTTGGACTGGATGATCCTGGGGGATCCCTTCCGACTCTATGATTCTAATGTAAACTGCTTCGGGAAGTGGGGCATGAATTAAGTTGTTGTTGTTCAGTCGCACAATCGAGTCCGACTCTTCGCGACCCCATGGACCAGCTCCCGCCAGGCCCTCCTGTTTCCCGCCGTCCTCTGAAGTTTGCTCAGTTTCATGTTCGTTGCATCTATGACACACTGTCTAACCATCTCATCCTTTGCCGTCCCCGTCTTCTTTGACCTTCAGTCTTTCCCAGCATCAGGGTCTTCTCCAGTGAGGGCTCCCTTCTCATTTGGTGGCCAAAGTCTTTGAGCTTCAGTTTCATTATCTGGCCTTCCAGGGAACAGTCAGGGTTGATTACTTTTAGGATTAACTGATTTGATCTTCTTGCAGTCCAAGGGACTCTCAAGAATCTTCTCCAGCACCATAGTTCAGAAGAATCTATTCTTCGGCGCTCGGCCTTCCTTATGGTCCAACTCTTGCAGCCATACATGACTACTGGGAATACCATTGCTTTGACGATGCGGACTTTTGTTGGCATTATTATGAATTAAGTAAATAGTGTGCAATTCGGCAAATAATTTTAAAAATACACGTTTTGGAGCCTGTTCTTTTTTAACCATACCCATTTGGCAACAGTGCCCCCTGCCCCAACATATGCAAGGCTGAACTGTCAGGTCTCGGAAACTAAGCAGGGTCGGCACCGGTTAGTCCTTGGATGGGAGACCACCAAGGAAGTCCAGGGTTGCTACGCAGAGGCAGGCAATGGCCAAAACCACTTCTGTGTGTCTTTTGCCCTAACCTGGATAGCCCAGGCGAGCCCGGTCTCATCACATTTGGAAGCTAAGCACGTTTGGCCCTGGTTAGTACTTGGATGGGAGACCACCCAGGAAGTCTTAGGGTTGCTACGCAGAGGCAGGCCATGGCAGACCACTTCTGTATGGCTTTTGTCCTGACCTGGATGGCCCAGGCTAGCCTGATCTCATCAGATCTCAGAAGCAAAGTAGGGTCGGCCCTGGTTAGTACTTGGATGGGGAGACCACCAAGGGAGCCCAGGGTTGCTACGCAGAGGCAGGCAAAGGCAACCCCCCTCTGTATCTCTCGTGCCCTGACCTGGATGGCCCAGGCTAGCCCGATCTCATCAGATCTCAGAAGCAAAGTAGGGTTGGCCCTGGTTAGTATTTGGATGGGAGACCACCAAGGAAGTCCAGGGTTGCTACGCAGAGGCAGGCAATGGCAAACCGCCCTCCATCTGTCTCCTGCCTTGAAAGCCCTACAGAGATGCCACAAACTGGCTGCAATACGACGGCGCTTTACACACACATACACAACTTGTGAAATCCTCTGCAAAAATCGTAGAATCAGAGTTGGAAGGGACCTCCAGGGTCATCTAGTCCAACCCCCCGCACAAGGCAGGACATTCAGAAATACCTCCCCCACCACACCCCCAGTGACTGCTGTTTCACGCCCAGAAGACGACAAAAAACCACCCAGGTTAAATTTATGCTCTGGGGTCAGTCCCATTAGGATCGATGGCCCTTGCTTCCGTGCAACAGAGCAGAGGACCGCAGCCTGTGAGTTTCTCTCGTGGCCGGTTCTGCTTCCCAGGGGCAGGGCGAGGGCAGGGATTAATTCTCCTGTGCCTATGGTCGGTGTCGTTTTTAATTTGCTGCACCGCTGAGCTGCAAAGGGGGTCCTGACGCAGCACTGGGATTCCGCGCCGGAGCTCCGATTCCAGAGGTTTAGCCGTGTCCCTCTGTTGCAATTTTCTTGAATAAACAACCACCCTGGAATCTCACAGGCTGAATCGCATTGTATATCGGCTTATGTTTTTGCGAGGTAGACCTCATTTCGTCCTCAAAAGTATTTTGGTGGTGGAACGGACTGTCACGTCACAGCTGATTTATGGCAAGCGTGGAGGGTTTTCAAGGTGAGCGAGGAATAGAGATGTCGTCTGCCTCTGCGTGGCAACCCTGGACTTCCTTGGTGGTCTCCCATCCAAGGACTAAGCAGCGCTGACCCTACTTAGTTTCCAAGATCTGATGTGATCAGGCTAGCCTGGGCCACACAGGTCAGGGCAAATGGCATACATACAGAGGCGGTTTGCCATTGCCTGCCTCTGCGTAGCAACCCTGGACTTCTCTGGTGGTCTCCGCTCCAAGTACTAACCAGGGCTGACTTGGCTTAGCTTCCGAGATCTGATGAGATCAAGCTAGCCTGGGCCACCCAGGACAGGGCAAAAGACAGCCGGAGGTCGTCTGCCATTGCCTGCCTCTGCGTAGCCACTCTGGGCTTCCTAGGTGGTCTCCCATCCAAGGACTAACCGGGGCCGACCCTGCTTAGCTTCCGAGATCAGATGGGATCAGGCTAGCCTGGGCCACCCAGGTCAGGGCAAGAGACAGACACACAGAGGTGGGTTTGCCATTGCCTGCCTCTGCGTAGCAACCCTGGACTTCCTTGGTGGTCTCCCATCGAAGGACTAACCAGGACTGACCCTGCTTAGCTTCCAAGATCTGATGGGACCAGGCTAGCCTGGGCCACCCAGGTCAGGGCAAGAGACAGACAGACAGAGGTGGGTTTGTCATTGCCTGCCTCTGCGTAGCAACCCTGGACTTCTTTGATGGTCTCCCATCCAAGGACTAAGCAGGGCTGACCCGGCTTCGCTTCTAAGATCTGATGGGATCAGTCTAGCTTTGTGCATCCAGGTCAGGGGAAAAACAGATCCAGAGGTGGTTTGCCACTGGCTGCCTCTGCGTAGCGACCTGAAACTTCCTTGGTGGTCTCCCGTCCAGGTACTAACCAGGGTCAGCCCTGCCTAGGTTCTGAGATCTGATGTCATTGGACTAGTCTGAGCCATCAAGGTCGGGAACGCTAATCATTAAGGTGGCTGAACTTGTCCATTTGTTTTAAAGCTCTTTAATTACCGTCTCCAAGCAGGGCCTTGGGTTCTCCTGAAGTTGCAGCTGAAGTTACTCCTTGGAGTAAATGAAGAAGAGGAGGAGGAGGAGGAGGAAATTGGATTCATACCCTGACCTTCACTACCAGAAGAGGAGGAGGAGGAGGAGGAGGAGGAGGAGATTGGATTTATACCCCACCCTTCACTCGGAGTCTCAGAGCGGCTCACAAACTCCTTTTCCCTTCCCCTCCCCACAACAGACACCCTGTGAGGTAGTGAGGGCTGAGAGAGCTCCTGAGAGAACAGCTCCGAGGGAACTTGTGACTGGCCAAAGGTCACACCAGCAGCTGCATGTGGAGGCGTGGGGAATCAAACCCGATTCTCGCCGATTAGAGTCTGCGCTCCTAGCCACCACACCAGACCGGCTCTGACGGCTTCCGAGGGTGGTCTCTACGGCACTGTACCCCACCGAGGTCTCTTCCCTCAAACTCTGCTCTCCTTAGACCCCTACCCCCAAATGTCCAGGAATTTCCCAAGGCAGAGCTGGCAACCCTATGTGGGAAGATTCCCCACAGTTCTGACCACTTGGATCCCCCCGCCCCACACCAGTAGCACTTGTAGGTCTAGGGGACACATGAGTTCCTCCATCCCTGACATTAGAAACCACGACATTCAAAAACTAGTGGGGGAACATAGAGCTAGGTTCAGGCATGGTATAGTTTGGTGTAGGGGTTAAGTGCGCAGACTCTAATCTGGGAGAACCGGGTTTGATCCCCCACTCCTTCACATGCAGCCAGCTGGGCGATCTTGGGTCAGTCACAAGTTCTCTCAGAGCTGTTCTCTCAGGAGCAGTCCTCGAAAGAGCTCTCTCAGCCCCACCTACCTCACAGGGTGTCTGTTGTGGGGAGGGGAAGGGAGAGGAGTTTGTAAAAAAAACAAACCCAACTTCACAAGGCCCCTGTTGTGGGGAAAGGAAGGGAAACTGATGGTAAGCCACTCCAAGACTCCTTTGGGTAGAGAAAAGCAGGGTGCAAAATCCTCTTCTTCCTCCATTTTCTCCTTGCAACTACCCTGTGAGGTAGGTTAGGCCGAGAGCATGTAACTGGCTCCAGGTCACCCAGCAAGCTTTCTCAGCACGACTAGGGATTCGAACCCAAGTCTGTCAGATAAATAAGCGGCAACTAAGAATGACCAGAGGCTGACAGGAACTGGAATGGGGGTTTCAAGAATTATCTGCTTACAATGTGCGAAAGCAGCCAATCTTCCAGGATCGGTCGCGATCCGTCTCCAGAAGGATGCTTGTTTTGGCGGAAGGCGATTTGGGGAGTTCATGAAGTGAACAATCCGCGCTTTGATTCCAGTCGCTCGTAAAACGAGCCACAGAAATGCATCGATTAAAAACGTGAGGAGCTTCCCTCTCAGCCCAGCCTTGGGACGCTAGCAGTCCCACACACATCGGACTCCGCAAAGATGCTACTTTGCATTCAGAGAGGGCTCTTCCTGGACGTTCCGGCACATTCCGTCGGCCAGGCCTCATCAAAGCCCCCTTTGTAAGAAAGATGGCGGGAGACTGGTCAATTCTGAAGCTTCCTTGTAAAAAAAATAAATGAGCAGACGTAGAGCCAAGAAAAGGCAGACTAGTTGGTATCATGATCATTTCAGAAGGCAGCTGTGTTGGTCCGCGGTAGAACACCGAGATTTGAGTCAAAAAGCCCCTCAGAGAATCAACAAGATTTTTTTGTGGTATGACCAGCGTTGACTCTCAAAAGTTTATATCCCAGAAGTTTTGTTGGTCTCTAACGTGTTGTTGGACTCAAATCTAGAAGAAGAGAATTTAATTTATATCCCTTTCCCTTCCCTTCCCCACAACAGGCACCCTGTGAGAGCCAGTTTGGTGTAGTGGTTACGTGTGCGGACTCTAATCTGGGAGAACCGGGTTTGATTCCCCACTCCTCCACTTGCACCTGCTGGATGACCTTGGGCAAGCCGTAGCTCTGTCGGAGCTGTTCTTGAAAAAGAGCAGTTTCTGTCAGAGCTCTCTCAGCCCCACCGAGCTCACAGGCGGTGTTCCCTCTAAGCTGAGTCAGTGTGAGCTAGCTCACAGTTTTTCAGCCTCCGGCTCACACATTTCAGTCTCAGCTCGGGAAGGATGGCTCCAGAGCAAACTAATTTACACAGCAGCCAGATCGCTCGCTCACACCTTTAATGCCAGGAGCTCGCAAAGTAGACTTTCTGCTCACAAAACTCCACAGCTTGGAGGGAGCATTGCTCACAGGGTGTCTGTTGTGGGGAGGGAAAGGGGAAGGAGTTTGTAAGCCGCTCTGAGACTCCTTCGGGTAGTGAAGGGCAGGGTATAAATCCAATCTCCTCCTCCTCCTCCTCCTCCTCCTCCTCCTCCTCC
>NW_015159938.1:9441-16079 GCF_001447785.1 Gekko japonicus
CTCCTCCTCCTCCTCCTCCTCCTCCTCTTCTTCTTCTTCTTCTTCTTCTTCTTCTTCTTCTTCTTCTTCTTCTTCTTCTTCTTCTTGGTGGGGCTCTGAGAGAGCTCTCTTGAGAACTGCCCTTGAGAGAACAGCTCTGAGAGAAATCGTGACTGACCCAAGGTCACACCAGCAGCTGCATGTGGAGGAGTGCGGAGTCCTAACCACGACATCAAACTGGGTAGTTCTGTTTTGATCATTCAACTTATAAGTTTTGGATTTTAAAGGAAAATAACCTAGTGTGCAAAGAATTCTCACAACAAACCCAGCTGTCATGTGATAACCATCTTCAAGGACTTGAAGGGCTGTCGTATAGAGGATGGAGCGGAGTTGTTTTCTGTTGCCCCAGAAGGTCAGACCAGAACCAGTGGAATGAAGTTAAATCAGAAGAGTTTTTGGCTAAACATGAGGAAGAACTTCCTGAATGTTAGGGTTCCCCAGTGGAACAGGCTTCCTTGGGAGGTGGTGGGCAGTGTTCCCTCTAAGCTGAGTTAGGGTGAGCTCGCTCACAGTTTTTTAGCCTCTGGCTCCCATTTTTGTCTTAGCTCACAAAGGATGGCTCTGGAGCCAACTAGTTTATGCAGTAGCTAAATCACTCGCTCACAACTTTACTGTCAGTAGCTCACAAAGTAGAATTTTTGCTCCCAAGACTCTACAGCTTAGAGGGAACATTGGGTGGGCTCTCCTTCCTTGGAGGTTTTCCAACAGAGGCTCAATCTGACAGCCATGCTGATTTCTGTGAACTTCGGCAGACCACGAGAGGGAGGGCAGGAAGGGTGGCCTCAGTACTTGGTTCTCGTGGCCCTTTCTTACACGCCCAGGGAAAAGCTGATTGCCACTTTGGGGCTGGGAAGCCATTTTTCTCCAGACCAGTTTGGCTGGAGATCCTGGAGGTTTTTGGTCATCTTCTGGGCGTGGAGCAGGGGTCACCGGGTGTGTGTGTGTGTGTGGGGAGGTATTTGTGAATTTCCTGCCTTGTGTAGGGGGTTGGACTACGTGACCCCAGAGGTCCCTTCCAACTCTACGATTCCATATGTTCTTTTGTCTTTGGGAGTCTTTTGACTCTGCCTGTAGATCCCTGCATGTACATAAAACTGGTCTCTGTCTAATAAACCTTTGAGTTGAGATAATTCTGTGTTGATCCTTCAACTTATAAGTTTTGGGTTTTAAAGGGAAATAACCCAGCGTGCTAAGAATTTTCACAACCAATCCAACTCTCCTAGGTATTCCCCACAGTCTTTTTTTACTCTCTGGTAAGTTCCAGTTCCTATGTTTTGTTTTTATTCTGTTCGATATGCGTTCTGCGCCCTCTAGTGGTCGATTCGGTATCACACGGCTTTTCCCGCAGGTTTTTATGCTGTACAAAGAGCTGTGTGATATCAAATCGACCTCTAGAAACAGGAACTTACCAGTGAGTAAAATGAAAATGAGGAAAAGCCCCTGGACAAAATTCTGTACCTTTTGATTTCCAGTTTTCCTCCTTTCTTGTCTTCCAGTCGTCTCAAACGTTTAAGACACAAAACACAAAAGGCTGAAAGTCCTGAAAAACACAAAAGGCTCTACACCTGACAATAGCACTACAGATACGATTAGAATTTCAACAGCCAACCCACATGCAAAAGAACCTCCTGAGGAACCAGGAAACCTCCTCAGGAAACAATCCATATGCAAAAGAACCTCCTCAGGAAAGCTCCTCTATTAGCACGTTCACAGCCTGGGGAGCTCCTACAAGATAATGACTCAGCCCTACCCCACCTTCCTGAGTAGATATAAATTACCTGCCTACCATTTTTCTTCTCACCTTGACACAGAGAGTACTCCATCTTTCTGTGTTATACCTCTGAGGATGCCAGTCACAGCTAGTGAAACGTCAGGTCCTACAATGGCAAGACCACAGCCAGACAACCCAGAAAATATACAGCAGCTAGTTTTAAGACAATCGGTGAAAACTTTTGTTACCTCCTCATATGTACGCTAAAGGAATGTTTCTGTGCCGTGAGTATGTGCGAAATGCTAGATAAAAATAAATAAAATAATAAAAAGCTATAGATGAAAAATAAAATTAAAAAGCTATAGATTAAAAAAAATAAGCTATAGATAAAATGTTTTTTAAAAGCTATAGATAAAAAGAAGAAATAGTAACCAGGGGTCATTTCGTAGGAAAAGAGGTGCAGGAGCTCATTAGCATAACTCATTAGCATAACTTATTTGCATATGCCACACCCCCTGACGTCACCAGAAGTGTGTCAGAAGGCAACACCCACTGGACTGTTTTGGATTGCTAGCTATTGGGGGGGGGGAATGTGCAGATCTGTCCTCACAGAGGAGGGAGAGCTTGTACCTAAATAAAGCTTGGTTTTAAGATGCCACTGGAGTGTTTTGGACCAGGGGGCCGAGGGGTGGGGGGCTCTGCAACTTCCCTGGCTGCTCCTTGCTCTGACTGAGGGCTGCTGGGAGCAGGGGGCGGGGCTTGTTGCATGTGCCCTCCCCCTGGGCTCTTTACTGCCGGAGCTCCGCTCCTGTGCGCTCCGGCAGGAAATATCCCTTGACGGTAACAATCTATTTAGAGTCTCACAATATTTTTTAATCGGTTTTTGAAAGTGCGGGTGGCCAAGGGAGCGGTCGTAAACCCCCCCACCCCCACCCTAACATTTCTTTTCAGAAATGAAGCAGCCCATCGTTTTTCCAGGTGAGGTGCTGAGAGAAGACGTCCGCAATCTTTTTGATCTCCTCGTCTCCCAGAAGGACCAGAGCGGTGTCCCAAGTGAACTTGACGAAATAGATGTAGAGAAAGGCCGAGCCCAGGAGGCCACAACCGGACACCAGCGGGGCGAGGAACTTGCCCAGTCTCCAGAGCCAATGAGTGATACTCTTCCTCATCCCATTCAAGGCCCCGTTGACCGGCCTGGCCTCCACGATTCCATGCGTGAGAGAACCCCCCTGCACGTTGTTCTCCTGCTCCAGCCTCAAGACCACGGCCTGCTGCGAGGGGATCTCCACTTGTCCCCACAGATCCTCGACGCCTTTCATCCGGTTCGCCAGGATCAGGAGGAGCTGCCTCACCGTCTCCCTCAACTGCGCCTCTTGGTATCGCTGCTTCATCTCCTCCAAGCTTCTCAGATATTTCTTGACTTCCACAGTCAGGGTCTGCATCTCCACGAGGTCCCTTTCCTGAGCAGCCTTGAAGTCTTCGAAGAGGTCCACCGTGCACGAGACCTCATGGAGCTGCTCGGTAAGCTCCTCGTTGGCCTTCGCCAGGGACTTGTTTTGGAGGTCAAGGTGGGAGATCTTCCTGTGGGCGTGGTCTGTCTTTTCTCGGATGTCCTCCACCTTCTGCTGCATCTCCTCCATGGTCGCCCAGAAACCACCAGCCATCTCTTGCAGGCTCTGGTTCTTGCCCTTGAGGGACCTGTTCTCCTTCAGCAGGTCTTGGTTCTCTACATCCAGGCAGGCCACCGTCTCCCTCAGGTCCGCGATTTCCACCAGGAAGAGGGCTTTCATGGCCACCGATTGTTCCTTGAGGGTCATTTCCGTGGTTAATGTATCTCATGCAGAGCTGTAGACGTCTGCGGAAGACAACCAGAAGTAAACATTTTTTTTAAAGTATAGGGAAAAGATTACTATCCATATGGTGAGCTAGTATGGAGTACGGAGTAGAGGTCCATCAGGGCCAGTTCGTTAAGTGTGCGGACTCTAATCTGGGAGAACCGGGTTCGATTCCCCACTCCTCCACTCGCACCTGCTGGATTACCTTGGGCAAGCCGTAGTTCTGTCAAGAGCTATTCTTGGAAAAGAGCAGTTTCCGTCAGACCTCTCTCAGCCCCACCTACCTCACAGAGTGTCTGTTGTGGGGAGGGGAAGGGAGAGGAGATTGTCAGTCGCTCTGAGACTCCCTTGGGCAGTGAAGGGCAGGGTAGAAATCCAATCTCTTCTTCACTGTGTTTGGGTCAGTGATGCTCTGTATCAGTGATGCTCTGTATCCTTGGTTCCTGGGGAAGGCAACACTAGGAGGGCTTCTGGCATTCTGGCTTCACTGGTGGACCTCCTGATGGCTCCTGGGTTTTGGCCGCTGTGTGACATAGAGTGGACTGGAGGGACCATTGGCCCGATCCAACATGGCTTCTCTAAGTAATTATGTCTGGGGCAGTGATGCTCTGTATCCTTGGTGCTTGGTGGTCCACAGTGGGAGGGCTTCTGGAGTTCTGGCCCCGCTGGTGGACCTCCTGATGGCCCCTGGGTTTTGGCCACTGTGTGACACAGAGTGTGTTGGTCTGGAGGGGCCATTGGCCCGATCCAACATGGCTTCTCTTGTGTTCTTATGTCTGGGGCAGTGATGCTCTGTCTTCTTGGTGCTTGGGGGGGCAACAGGGGGAGGGCTTCTGGAGTTCTTACCCCGCTGGTGGACCTCCTGATGGCCCCTGGGTTTTGGCCACTGTGTGACATAGAGTGTTGGACTGGAGGGGCCATTGGCTCGATCCAACATGGCTTCTCTCTTATGTTCTTACATTCTTATTCAAGTCCAGTGGCATCTTAGAGACCAACCACATTTTGGGGTATCAGCTTTCAAGAGTCAGAGCTCCCAAACTCGGGTCTCCCAGATTCGAGTCTGCGCACTCCTAACCACTACACCCAACCAGTGTTCCCTCCTCCTCCTCCTCTTCTTTTTCTTCTCCTCTTCCTCAAAAGAGCTCTCTCAGCCCCACCTGCCTCACAGGGTGTGTGTGGTGGGGAGGGGAAAGGAAAAGAACATAAGAACATAAGAGACGCCAATGTTGGATCAAGCCAAAGGCCCATCCAGTCCAACACTCTGTGTCACACAGTGGCCAGAAATACCAGTGCCATCAGGAGGTCCAGCAGTGGGGCCAGGACATTAGAAGCCCTCCCACTGTTGACCCCCCCCAAGCACCAAGAAGACAGAGCATCACTTGCCCCAGAGCCCCTATCTATACCTTGTGGCTAACAGCCACTGATGGACGTCTGCTCCATATGCTTATCTAATTCCCTTTTGAAGCCGTCCATGCTTGTAGCACCCACCACTTCCTGTGGCAGTGAATTCCATGTGTTAATCACTCTTTGGGTGAAGAACACAGAGTGTTGGACTGGATGGGACATTAGCCTGATCCAACATGGCTTCTCTCTTGTGTTCTTATGTCTGGGGCAGTGATGCTCTGTATTCTTGGTGCTTGGGGGGCCACAGTGGGAGGGCTTCTGGAGTTCTGGCCCCGCTGGTGGACCTCCTGATGACCACTGGGTTTTGGCCACTGTGTGACACAGAGTGTGTTGGACTGGAGGGGCCATTGGCCTGATCCAACATTGGCTTCTCTCTTGTGTTACATTCTTATTCAAGTCCAGTGGCATCTTAAAGACCAACCAGATTTTGGGGTATCAGCTTTCAAGCGTCAGAGCTCCCTTTGTGGTATCCGACAAAGTGAACTTTGACTCTTGAAACCTTTTACACCCCCCAAAACTTGATGGGTCTCTAAGGTGCCGTCGAACATACCAAGAGGACTCCCCTCTGAAACAGAATACTGAAGATACAATGTTCCCTCCAAGCCGTGGAGTCTTGTGAGGAAAAATTCTACTCTGTGAGCTACTGGCATTAAAGCTGTGAGCGAGTGATTTGGCTACTGCATCAGTTAGTTTGCTCTGGGGTTGTCCCTTCCTGTGCTAAGAACACAATGTGTGAGCTGGAGGCTAAAAAACCGTGAGCTAGCTCACATGAACTCAGCTTAGAGGGAACACTGCTGAAGAATGTCATTTCTGCAACGAGGCAGAGTGGAAAGGGTTAACCTGGATGGGTGGCTGAGAAGGGCCCCCTCAGACGGACTCTAATCTGGGAGAACCGGGTTTGATTCCCCCACTCCTTCACTTTGCACCTGGCTGGATGACCTTGGGCAAGCCGTAGTTCTGATAAGAGCTGTCCTTGAAAAAGAGCAGTTTCTGTCAGAGCTCTCTCAGCCCCACCGACCTCACAAGGTGTCTGTTGTGGGGAGGTGAAGGGAAAGGAGTTCGTCAGCCGCTCTGAGACTCTGAGTGAAGGGCGGGGTATGAATCCAATCTCTTCTTCTTCTTCGTCTTCTCCTCCTCCTCGAAAGAGCTCTCTCAGCTCCACCCATCTCACAGGGTGTCTGTTGTGGGGAGGGGAAGGGAAAGGAGTTTGTAAACCACTCTGACTTTGAGTGAAGGGCGGGGTATAAATCCAATCTCTTCACTTCTTCTTCTTATACCCCGCCTTTCACTCTGGAGTCTCAGGGCGGCTTACAATCCCCTTTCCTGTCCCCTCCCCACAACAGACACCCTGTGAGGCAGGTGGGGCTGAGAGAGCTCTTTCGAGGACTGCTCTTGAGAGAACAGCTCTAAGAGAACTTGTGACTGACCCAAGGTCACACCAGCAGCTGCATGTGGAGGAGAGGGGAATCAAACTGGGGTGTCCAGATTAGAGTCCGCGATCCTAACCACTACACCAAACTGGCTCAATAATAACCACTACACCAAACTGGCTTAATCATAGAAATGTAAAAGCTGGGAGTGTGCAAGCATGCGAAATCTTTGTAGAGGGGGGTTTCCCTTTTGCATTTGGAGTATCAAAAATGTTCCCG
>NW_015159939.1:0-7120 GCF_001447785.1 Gekko japonicus
ATAACACATCCACATTGTTACATATTTTTCCCCCCATAAATACAAAAAAAAAGAGAGAAGTGGGTTGACGAAACTCCCCGGAGTTGGCTTTCGTTTCGTTCACAACTTCATCCGAACACATGCTGAAGCACCTTACAAAATGACATAAAAAGATTATGCAATGCAATACAATTCTACATACGTTAAATCTATTTTTATATAACTATCTCTTTATGTTATTTTAAATTTTTTTATCTATGTACCTGTGGAAGACAAAATATGTAACAATGTGGATGTGCTATTAGCGATGATAAAATAACATTGTTAATCCATTACAGAAACTGCATTTCATTTCATCCCAAGCGCTGTCTGCCTGGTTCTCTGGTTTATTAGTTGTCTTGGGCTGTTACCATTGTTATGGGCTCTTTTTGTAGCAGGTACTCATTTGCATCGTAAGCGACACACCCCTAATGTAGCCAATCCTCCAAGAGCTTACAGTAGCCCCTGTAAGAAGAGCTCTGTAAGCTCTTGGAGGATTGGCTACATTGGGGGGTGTGGCCTAATATGCAAAGATGTTCCTGCTACAAAAAGAGCCTGCATCTCAGGGTCTGGCAGTGTCCACCAGCTCAACCTCAGTCTGATCTGCCGAGCCTAGCTTCCCTGCAGGATGGGTTGCCAACCTCCAGGTGGGGCCTGGAGATCACCCGGAATTACAAAGATAAGTTCCCCTGAGGAACTTTGGAAGGTTGAGTCTGTGACATTATAGTAGGGTTGCTAACCCCAGGTTGTGAAACACCTGGATATTTTTTTGGGGAGGGCGACCCTAGGAAGGGTGGGATTTGGGGAGAGAGGTAGCTCAGCAGGTAATAATGCCATCGAGTCAATCCCCCAAAGCCGCGGTTTTCACTGGGAGAAGTGAACTCTGTAGTTTGGAGATCAGTTGTAATTCCGGGGAATCTCCAGCCCCCCCCCCCTTACATGATACCTTGCTCAGCCGGGCTCTTTCTGTAGCAGGCACTCATTTGCATATTAAGCGACACACCCCTAATGTAGCCAATCCTCCAAGAGTTTACAGCAGCCCCTGTAAGAAGAGCTCTGTAAGCTCTCGGGGGATTGGCTACATTAAGGGGGTGTGGCCTAATATGCAAAGGAGTTCCTGCTGCAAAAAGAGCCCTGTGAGGCTTGCTGAGTTTCCTTCCCCTCTCGAAACTCTTCCCACCCCAATCCCTACCCCCAGAATCTCAGGGATTTCCCAGTCTGGAGCTGGCAGCCCCAGCCCCTCTTCAAATGAACCAGTCACTGCAGGCACTTGCAGACGGTGCCCACCCTCCCCGCCAGCGTTCCCTCTAAGCCGAGTGAGTGTGAGCTCGCTCACAGTTTTCTAGCCTCCGGCTCACACGTTTTTGCCTCGGCTCAGGAAGGAGCGCTCCGGAGCCAACTAACTGATGCAGGAGCCAAATCGCAATCGCTCGCCAACTTTAACGCCAGTCGCTCACAATGCAGAATTTCTGCTAAGACTCCACAGCTTAGAGGGAGCCTTGCCACCTGCTTATGTCAGGCCAGCAGTGGAGAAACGTTTAGCAGATCCCCCACCACCACCACCAGAAACCAGTTCACCCAATAAATTCTCAGTATGTTCGTCGACCCAGGACATCCCTGCCCTAGGTAGCTAAGATAGGTTTCCTAATCTAGTTCCTTGATTTTCAGGAGTAGAGATGCCAGCCTTCAGGTGGGACCTGGGGATCCCCCGGAATTACACCTCATCTCTAGACTACAGAGATCAGTTCCACTGGAGGAAGTGGCTGCTTTGGAGGGTGGACTCTGTGGCCTTGCACCCCACTGAGGTCCCTGCCCTCCCCACGCTCCACCCCTAAATCTCTAGGAGTTTCCTGGGGCTGGCAACCCTGCTTCCCCATCCACTGCCAGTGGCCAGGAGACGGCATATGCTGAGGTGCTTGGCTGTAAAGAAATGCTTATTGTTTGTCTTCATGTTTTTAGCAGTCTGCCCCTCAAATTCTCTTTTTGAAGATGATTAGGTTTTTATATACTGCTTTCCTCTGCCCTGAGGACTCTCAAAGTGGCTTACAATTGCCTTCCCTTCCTCTCCCCACGACAGACCACTTGTGAGGTAGGTGGGGCTGGGAATGTTCCGGGGAAATGGTGACTGGCCCAAGGTCGCCCAGCAGGCTTCCTGTGGGCGAGGGGTGGGGAATCAAAACCCCGTTCTCCAGATGAGAGTCCGCCACTCTTAACCACTAAACCAAGCTGGCTTTTTGCTGGACTAATTGTTAACTTGCACCTTCCCGTGGCATATTTAAAGCAGTGGTGTCTCCAGACGGGACTGTGTTCATAATAAGTAGGTGAGTCCCCCCTAGAAACATACTATGTGTGGTCACTCATTAATCTTCGTGGAATCTGATGCAGGCCTCCCTAGTGCTAATTGCAAAAGGATAGCCCTGTTAATCTGTTCCAGAAAAATTAAACAAAAAACTATGGTTGCGAGCCTCCAGGTGGGACCTGGGGATCCCCAGGAATTACAGAGAAGAAGTAGAGGAGGAGGAGGAGATTGGATTAGAGCAGTTTACAATCTCCTTTCCCTTCCCCTCCCCACAACCGACACCCTGTGAGGTAGGAGGGGCTGAGAGAGCTCTTTCAAGGACCACGTTTGAGAGAAGAGCTCTGAAAGGACTTGTGACTGCCCCAAGGGCACACCAGCAGCTGCATGCGGAGGAGTGGGGGAATCAAACCCGGTTCTCCCAGATTAGAGTCTGCACTCCTAACCACTACATCGAACTGGCTCTCACCAAACCACAGACAACAGTTCCTCTAAAGATAATGGATGTTTTGGAAGGTGGACTCCGTGGCACTGTACTCCAGTGAGGTCCCTGTCCTCCCCAGGCTCCATCCTCAAATCTCCAGGAGTTTCCCAACCTGGATCTGGCAGGCCTAACGCCCCCATCCCCTGCCAATGGACAGGGGGGACCTGGCAACCAGTGTTCCCTCTAAGCTGAGTTAGTGTGAGCTAGCTCACAGTTTTTGAGCCTCTGGCTCACTCATTTTTGTCTTAGCCCAGGGAGGATGGCTCCGGAGCAAACTAATTGATGCAGCAGCCAAATTGCTCGCTCACAGCTTCCATGCCAGTAGCTCACCAAGTAGAATTCTTGCTCACAAGACTCCACAGCTTAGAGGGAGCATTGCTGGCAACCCTAGCTCAGGCCTCTGAAAGACTAACATCATTTATTTCAATGTGAGCTTTTGTATGTTAGAGCTCACTTCTTTGGATATGTGGATGTTAGTCACTCTTATTATAGGTAGGTAGGTAAGATTATAATAATAATAATCTTTCAATTTATTGATCGCTCAATCCTTGCAGAGCTGCCGGCTCTAAGCGATTTACAGTTACTCATGTATTGACACGGGACTAACAATGATGGGGGTAAGGGAGGACAACATATATCATTTTTAATCACACACACTTCGCAGTCGACAGGGAGTTTTGGTCAGCTGTAAGCATCAGATGTGTTCCTGGCAGCATTCTTTTTAGTCGGCGTCGCTTGATGTCGTCAGCATTTTATATATGGCTGAAGGCCATTGTGTGTATGTTTGTGTGTGTGTGCATGCGTGTATGCGTGTGCGTGCGTGCATTTGTGTGTGTGAAGTGCCATCAGGTCACTTCTGACTTATGGTGACTCAGTGTCCTCCAAAATGCCCTAATGTTAACAGCCATTCTCAGGCCATTACAATATAACAAAAAAACACAACAACACAACCTTCCCAAGAACTGATAAATGAAGCGACGATAACAGCAAAATAAAACGGAGCAATATTAGAATTTCCAGGGCCGAAACATAACATGAATTGCCATGCATTAGATGTTAGGCAAACGTCTTGCACAGATTTTCTGGGCAGCGGGTGCATACAAAGATCTCATGTAGGCAATGCTCCCTCGAAGCTGTGGACTCCTGCGAGCGACTGGCATTAAAGCTGTGAGCGAGCGGTTTGGCTGCTGCATAAATGAGTTTGCTCCGGAGCCGTCCTTCCTGAGCAGAGACAAACATGGGTGAGCTGAGGGCTAAAAAACTGTGAGCTAGCTCACACTCACTCAGCTTAGAGGGAACACTGCATATAGGTAACATGTTGGTGACCATCTGAAAGGAGATGGATTCTTTTATCTACCACTGAGTGCAAAGCTGGGCTGGCTAAAATGGCTGCAAGAAACATGGAAAAATGGGAATAAGAACAAAGACAGCAAAACAGGATGTAATGTGTGTGGGTGGGGCCTTGACCTGGACGGCCTAAGCTAGCGCTCTCTCATCAGATCTCGGAAGCTAAGCAGGGTCAGCCCTAGTTAGTATTTGTATGGGAGACCACCACAGATTGGCTGTGGCTTGATTCCACTTTACATGCACAGTGGGGGAGGTCCTCCAGGTCCAGAGCTCCGGGGCTAGATTATAGATGGAGTTTAACTTACCAGATGTATCTTTCATGGTAACAAGGGTAGCCAAAAGGCAGAGGACAAGGAGCTTGATCATCGTGAGAAGGTCCGGTTTTAAGTCGGGAGGAAAACTCCAGTCAGGCAGTTTTTGCGGCTGCAAGACTGAAATGATAAGAAGTTGAGAAAGGGAATCAGGGGTCATTTCCTGCAGGAGCACACAGGAGCGGAGCTCCGGCAGTAAAGAGCCCAGGGGGTGGGCACATGCAACAAGCCCCGCCCCCTGCTCCCAGCAGCTCTCAGTCAGAGCAAGAAGCAGCCAGGTAAGATGCAGAGCCCCCCCCCCGGTCCAAAACAGTCCAGTGGCACCTTTAAGACCAAGTTTTATTCAGGATCTCTCACCCACTCTGTTTCCCCCCTCTGTTTCTCTGCCCTTCTTCCTTCTCAACTATCCTTCCTCCCATTCACTCTCTTTCAATCTCTGTCTTTCTACCCATCTACCTTCCTTCCTTCCTACCTTCCTAGCTTTCTCCCTTCCTTTCTTTCCAAAATAATACCATAAACCCCACTCTGTCTCCCCCCCTTTTCTCTCTTTCCCCCCTCTCTAACTCTGTGTCTCTCTCTCTACCTCCTCTTCTCCATTCCTCCCTTCCACTCGCCCTTCCTTCCTATCTAGGGCCCGTCGTCTACCGCCACGACGGGCTTTCCTTACTAGTAGTATATAATAGAGCCAGATATATTCAACAAAACTGATAATTCTTGAACCCCAGTATCGTACCAATACTGGGATTTGGGAATATCAGCAAATACTGGTATTTTTCGGGTTTGGGATATCTGAACCCCAAAAAATCAAATATTTTTGGTGCACACCCCTAAATACCACTGACATGCTCCATTCCTTAAATGAAGTATACATGTCACTTGATTTCTCTGTGCCAAATTTACCGGCTGTGGAGGCAGCATTAGTGCTTTGGTTTCTGTTTGGTGATATACAAGTAAATGTGTATTGGGTTAGGTGGTGACCGATATCATGTGTGGGTGATACTCTGTGGCAGCAGGAGATTTGCCTGCTCCCTAAAAAAGCTGGCTCCCCAAAGAGCCAGCGTGGCGTAGTGGTTAACAGCAGTGGACTCCCAGTGGGTTTGACTTCCGACTCCTCCTCCACATGAAGCCTGATGGGTGACCTTGGGCCAGTTACCGTTCCCTCAGAACTCTGTCAGCCCCACCTACCTCACAAAGTGCCTGTTGTGGGGAGAGGAAGGGAAGGCGATTGTAAACCGCTCTGAGACTTCTTAAGGTAGAGAAAACCCTACTCTAAGGCTGATTTCGCACTAGAGCTGCCTCGATGTTGCGCCGCCGTTTGCCCCGATACTATTGGTCAATTTCACACTCGAAGCTGCGGGGCTGCATTTTGACTTGCGGTTTCGCCCGATTTCCCCCCCCCCCGTAGTTTCGTGATCCTGTTTTTTGAGGATCATGAAACTGCGGAGGAAATCGGGCGAAGCCGCGGGTCAAATGCAGCCCCGCGGCTTCAGGTATTGTTATGTACGTGGACCGCCTCCAGGGGTCCGCGGACAGGCCAGAGCTTGCATCCGAAAACAAAGGAAACTTCGGATCCTGGATCCCCCAGCCCCAACCAATAGCCACCTTGGCGGGACATTTAAACCCTCCAATGGGAGTGGGGGGTGGCTGGTGGATATGTATATAGTTGGCCCTGTTGGCCGTTAGTCTTTTGTCTATGTGAAGTACAATAAACGTGTGCTAAAGCATGTCGTGGTCCGAGTCCTCCATGCGGCGAACCCAGTACTTTTCAGGTATGAAATTGACTAGTAGTATCGGGGAAAACGGCGGCGCAACATCGAGGCAGCTCTAGTGCGAAATCAGCCTCTGTCTTCTCTATACCTTTTCTGAACAGAAATCTTTGTTTGTGCGGACGCTGCCCTGGACCTGCCATTTAGTTACCAGAAATGTTTATTTTCAAGGGTTGACGGCAACCCGCCCTTGGGTTGTCCTCCTTGAATCAGATATTTCAAATAGAAATCTCATTTGCACCCAGCCCGGGTGAGTAATTTAGGCAAGCTCAAAAAACCAAGGAGTGTCCAACCCTCCTTTGTCCACAGCACAGGGCAGGTCCCAGAATCCCAAGGTGTGCGTGAGGAGAAATCGTCTCGAGAGAACACAGCTGAAGCTGTCTGGGGAAAGAATATTTCTGCTGAACGTCACAAAGGGGAGACGGCAGAAAAGTGGGAGCCAGAAAAGGGAACCCCACAGACTCGGAGCAGCCGAGGGCGAGGGTTTGGGAGAAGCAAGGAGTATCAGAAGCCGTGGAGAAACCAGTGGGTGGGGCAAGGACATGGATGGAGCCGCGCTGCGTGTGTTCAGCCTTTATCAAGAGGTTTCCCCACGCAACGCTGATAAATTCAAAGGACACCCTTCCACCACGACAAATAGAACACAGGAGAATGAGAGGAAGTGGAATTTCCCCAAGTGGTCGGATTTTCAGGCCTGCAGATTACAACAACAAAGCCTTTATTACCGTCATAGACCAGTATAATAGATAACAAATAAGTACAGATAAGGAAGCAGATTATATTTTTCAGCTCTCCAAGGATAAACAAAATATAACAGTATTCCCCCCCCCCCGAAAAAAATTGCCCCATAAATCCCTGCCTGTGCTCAGACATCATGGCAGCTATGTTTGGCAGATGC
>NW_015159939.1:7375-13718 GCF_001447785.1 Gekko japonicus
GTCCGAGTCCTCCATGCGGTGAACCCAGTACTTTTCAGGTATGAAATTGACCAATAGTATCGGGGCAAACGGCGGCGCAACATCGAGGCAGCTCTAGTGCGAAATCAGCCTCTGTCTTCTCTATACCTTTTCTGAACAGAAATCTTTGTTTGTGCGGACGCTGCCCTGGACCTGCCACTTAGTTACCAGAAATATTTATTTTCAAGGGTTGACGGCAACCCGCCCTTGGGTTGTCCTCCTTGAATCAGATATTTCAAATAGAAATCTCATTTGCACCCAGCCCGGGTGAGTAATTTAGGCAAGCTCAAAAAACCAAGGAGTGTCCAACCCTCCTTTGTCCACAGCACAGGGCAGGTCCCAGAATCCCAAGGTGTGCGTGAGGAGAAATCGTCTCGAGAGAACACAGCTGAAGCTGTCTGGGGAAAGAATATTTCTGCTGAACTTCACAAAGGGGAGATGTCAGAAAAGTGGGAGCCAGTCGGGGTGAAAGGGAACCCCCACAGACTCACAGCAGCTGAGGGCAAGGGTTTGGGAGAAGCAAGGAGTATCAGCAGCCATGGAGAAACCAGTGGGTGGGGCAAGGACATGGATGGAGCCGCGCTGCGTGTGTTCAGCCTTTATCAAGAGGTTTCCCCACGCAACGCTGATAAATTAAAAGGACACCCTTCCACCACGACAAATAGACCACAGGAGAATTAGAGGAAGTGGAATTTCCCCAAGTGGACGGATTTTCAGGCCTGCCGATTATATTTTTCAGCTCTCCAAGGATAAACAAAATATAACAGTATTCCCCCCAAAAAAAAAAAATTGTTTTCTTAGAAATACCTCCCTCTGTTTCCATCCTTTGATAGAGTAGGGTTGCCAGCTCTCAGTTGTGAAATTTCTAGAGATTTGGGGTTGGAGCCAGGGGAGGGTGAGGTTTGGGGAGGGGAGAGACCCCAGTGGGGTATAATGCCATAGAGTCTACGGCCGAATCTGCGTCTAGCATTCGCTCCGCTGTCTTACCAAACCCACACCGGAACAGAAATTCCCCTCTACATTGGCATGCCACTATCACTTTGGTTGATTGTCGGATTTTATAGCCGCGTCCAGACTGCATGCCGCTTTCACTTTGTTTGATCTCTGGTTTTATGGTGGCTGTCTGCATAGATTTATGGCCGTTTTATGGCCATTCAGGGATGACTCTTCAGTCAGTACAGCGTTGGCCGGGGGTATTGGTTTTGAGCCGCATCTTCTTCTGTTCCAGTGTGGCTTTGGTACAACAATGGAGCAAATACTAGATGCAGATTGGGCCTACCTTCCAAAGCAGCCATTTTCTCCAGGGGAACTGAACTCTGGAGTCTGGAGATCAGTTGTAATTCTGGAAGATCGCCAGCTCCCAACTGGCAACCCAATATATTGACCACTTTTGCCAGAAATTTAGCCACAGCCAAGGTAATACTAGGATCAGTATTGGCTAGCAGGACACAGTACCAGCTACCAAGACACACAAACAAGGGAAACCTTGGAACCTATCACTGGCTCTGTCCACAGATCTCTCAATGATCTCAGTTTTGCCAGTTCACACAGTGAAATCCACTTGTAAAGTTCACACAGTAAAATCCACTTGTAAAGAGGATTGGAAGTGGGTTATTTAGTGTGTGCGATCGCAGCCTTGGGAGTTGCCTTCTGCAGAGTCAGATCTGTCCAGCTCAGTGTTGTCTAACGCAGAATGACAACTGCTTCCCAAGGTCTGAAGCAGAGAAAGCGCTTTCACGTCACCTACTAAGCGGTCCTTTTAACTGGAGTCACCAGGGATCGAATCGTGGACCTTCCCTGTGTAAATCAAGTGCTCTACCACTGACACACTGCACCTTTGACCTTGTCCAGTTGCATGCAGTCATTTATGGGCTGATGATACCCAATGATACCTTCCTCTCCCCCAGACCTCTTCTCCTCTGTCTAATCTACCCAACTGGGCAACACATCCACCAGGATGTCTCATTGCTCTCAAACACAGCATGGAGAAGAATGGTTTGTCTTTCCTTGCAAAGAATTGTTTGTCTTTTCTTTGATCTCTCCGCAGATCGGCTGACCACAAGACCAAAGACCCAGTCTTGCCTCTGCCTCTGAGCCTTCTCTCTGTCGCTCCCAAATTCAATCCTTTGTACCACATTTCAAAAATCCTCTCTCATGAGCTAAAACTCTGCCTCATACTCTGCTCATCTCCTGCCCTGTCTATTGTAACTGTCTTGTCTCTGGCCTTCATCTTGCGTGCCTCAGTTTTTCCACCTGTGTCCAGAAGAACATTGGGTGTATTCCACGACACCGGTGCATGCTGCAGCTCCCATCCACAGAGCATATGCCCTAGAACAGTGATGGTGAACCTTTTAGAGACCGAGTGCCCAGACTGCGACCCAAAACCCACTTGTTTATCGCAAAGTGCCAACACGGCCATTTAACCTGAATACTGAGGCTTTACTTTAGAAAAAATGACTCATCCATTAACTTAAGATGATCCAAACAAAGTAAGGAAAGCAATACCAAATGCTTTCGTTGACTTAAAATTATTTGGCAGAGATTTCGACACTTTAATGACGGTCTGGGGCGATGGCACGCGTGCCCACAGAGAGGGCTCTGAGTGCCCCCTCTGGCACCCGTGCCATAGGTTCGCCACCACTGCCCTAGAACATTCCACAAAAGTCAGCCGGGCTCTGTGGTAGGCACAGGAGGATTCCTTGGATCTCAAGTCAATACGGAGAACATTCCCTTTAAGCCAGGAGTGTGAAAACAACTGGGTTATGGGGAAATACGTGCATTGTGGACTCACCATGCTCACATAAGCACAGGTATTGGCAAGCAAGCAGAGAGCAGGTAGATGTTGAACGTACCAAATGTTTTCTCTCTGCCGTTCGGGTCCTAAACCTCCTCCCCCAACCCAGACCCCCTCTAGTCATAAGAAACCCCCCTCCTTACCTTGTTTCTCCTCTCTCCAAGTACTCCGTTAATCCAATATCAGTCGGCGAAGGGACCGACTGGGCTGTGTTCCTATCTCTTATACACACTCTGTCGAGCAGGGCGGGGAGATGCTCGCTACCAGGGGTGTGCAGGGAGCAGATAGCGAGTGAGAAGGCCAACTTGGGTGAGAGTTGGATGTTTGAGGAGGAGGAGGAGGAGGGAACCTGGGAGTCGTGACGCACTGAGAGCCGAGAAGGAGAAGACGGTGTGCTTTTGAGGAGGGAGATCTGATTAGACAAGGGGAAACCCATGTGCGCCATCCTATAAGGGTTGAGGACGTCGTTTCCAGTTGTGAGAAGGAAGTTTGAAGCTGCCCTCCCCAGGAAAGGTCTGGAGCTGGATGAAGAACAGGGGAAGGCATTCTAGCATTTCATAGCGTGCAGCAGACTGGACTGGAGCCTGGTACGAAGGTTGTTGTTTCCTATTTGGAACATAAGCTTTGATAAGCAGAGAGAGGGGGGAAAACCCTCGGAACATAAAAGAGACGGCACTCACTAAATGCGAAATGTTGAAAAAGAGAATTTACTTCAGAGGAAGTCATAAGAGAATTTACTTCTGAGGAAGTCTAGGAGCGAAACGGAGACTCAAGCCGGAAGCTTCGTTAATACATTGATGCATTGTGGTTCTCTTAATGTATTGTGATCTGCTTATAATAGTGAGATTCTTATGTCTGAATTAGTAGGTGGTATTTTATGAATTTAGGAATCAAGCCCTTTAAAAATTAATTTACACTTTGTATAAAATTTCAATATAGTATCTATTGCATTATATGCAAAACGTTTCACTGGTTGTTTCTATAACTCTGAACAGGAGTCCCAGCATGACCTGCAGTGAGGGTAAAGGTGGGGGATTTATTTATTTATTACATTTATACCCCGCATTCCCAGCCATGGCTGGCTCAGGGTGGCTTAGGTAAAGGTAAAGGTTCCCTTGCTCGAAAGCCAGTCAAATCCGACTCTAGGGTTGCAGTGCTCATCTCCGTTTCAAAGCCGAAGAGCCAGCGCTTTCCGAAGACGTTTCCGTGGTCATGTGGCTGGCATGACTAAACACCAAGGCACACGGAACGCTGTTACCTTCCCACTGAAGTGGTACCTATTTATCTACTTGCAATTTCTTGCTTTCAAACTGCTAGGTTGGCAGGAGCTGGAACTAAAGACGGGAGCTCACTCCGTCATGCGGCACACCCGGGTCTCGAACTGCTGAACTACCGACCTTCCACAGCCTGCAGTTCAGCGTCCTAACCACTTGAGCCACCGCATCAAATCTCTAGGATGTTCCTAATCTGGATCTGGCACACCTACCCCCCTGCCTGGCAACCCTAGACTTGGGGTATTTTTATTTATTTATTTATTCTGTTCTATGTATATCCCAACCTCCCCGCAAGTGGGCTCCGGGCAGCCAACAACAAAGAAGTTACAAAACCATTCAAACAGTATGATAAGTTATTTAAAACATTAAAAGAGCCAAGCCAATACATTCGTTCATAGAGTTCCAGCAAACCTAACTGGATGACATTCTGACATTTCGAACTGCTAGGTTGGCAGGAGCTGGAACTAGAGACGGGAGCTCGCTCCGTCACACGGCAACCCGGGTCTCGAACTGCTGGACTACCGACCTTCCACAGCCTGCAGTTCAGCGTCTTAACCACTTGAGCCACCGCAGCTCCTCAGGGCGGCTTACAACAGCATAAAAACAGCAATAAATAGTATAATAATCATAAAACCATACAACACAGCCACAACATTAAAAGGTGCTGCAGTCCACATGGAAGAAGAAATAGTTGCTGCGGGCGTGGAGGGGGAGGTATTTGTGAATCCCCTGCACTGTGCAGGGGGGTTGGACTAGATGACTCTGGAGGTCCCTTCCAACTCTATGAATCTATGATCCCTCCTGGAGAAAAGGGCTGCTTTGGAAGCAAGCATTTTACACCCTTACCAAGGCCCCTCTCCTTCCTGAAGACCACTCTCCCAGGTTCTACCCTCCAAGTATTTCCAAACCTAGAGTTGACCACCTTTTCTAGGGGACGTTTGGTGACAGTGTCAGCTCTTCACACGAATGCGCAAAGGTGCTTTATACTGAGTCGGAGCCTTGGTCTATCAAGGTCAGTATTGTCCGCTCTGACAGGCAGGGTAGGGCCAGCTCCAGGTTTTGGGTGGTCCTGGGCAGACAGCAGTCAAGAGACCCCCCCAGCTTCTCTGACCACCACCAGGCTGGGCATCTCCCTGCCCAGCCACCAACTAAGTGTCTCTCCTCTGGAGGAGTCGATGGGAGAGGAGATGACTGAGAGGTGACATGATAATCATCTCTGAGTACTTGAAGGGCTGGCATATAGAGGATGGTGCAGAGTTGCCCCAGAAGGTCGGACCAGAACCAACAGGCTGTAATTAAATCAGAAGAATTTCCAGCTCAATGTTAGGAAGAACTTCCTGACAGTTAGAGCAGTTCCTCAGGGGGACAGGCTTCCTCGGGAGGTGGTGGGCTCTCCTCCTTTGGAGGTTTTCAAACAGAGGCTAGATGGCCATCTGACAGCAATGCTGATCGCCGCCATTGCTGCCAGTGCCGCTGCTTCTCCACACACCTCCATAGACAGAGGAGGGTGCCCCCCACCCTACTAAGGGTGGGTACCCATTTATCTACTCGCCGATAGATAGTTACTTGGCTTTCGAACCGCTGGGTGGGCGGGAGCTAGGACTAAGGGTCGAGAGCTCACCTCGACCACGGTGGGACTTGAACAGGTGCTCGAGTAGATGTTAAATGCAGGTGTTATACTCCCTGCGCCACCGCTCATCAGTTGCTAGGTCTTCATGTAGGCCAAGATGCAAACAAAGAGGACTCAACACCTGGGATGCGTAAGACAGCAATCCTGCTAAAGCCTTTCTTGCTGTTCTCACTGGGGAGGATGGAGGTAAAGAGCCCTCGGCCAGGCCTTACACTGTGAAGCTGGAGCATAAGAAAGGGAGGCCCCTTGCATTAGTGGGTCTGTGAATGTGTGTGAAGTGGAGGAGGAGGAGGAGATCGGATTTATACCCCGCCCTTCACTCAGTGTCTCAGAGCAGCTTGCAAACTCCTTTCCCTTCCCCTCCCCACAACAGACACTCTGTGAGGTAGGTGGGGCTGAGAGAGCTCTGACAGAAATTGCTGCTTTTCAAGAACACCTCTGACAGAACTATGGCTTGCCCAAGGTCATCCAGCAGCTGCAAGTGGAGGAGTGGGGAATCAAACCCGGTTCTCCCAGATTAGAGTCCGTGCACTTAACCACTACACCAAACTGTCAAGCTGAAACTGACTTCTGGTGACCTTAACAAGGGGCTTTCAAGGCCCGTGAGAAGCAGAGGTGGTTTGTCAT
>NW_015159939.1:14000-14106 GCF_001447785.1 Gekko japonicus
TGGTTCTGACAGATTTGCATATTGAATAAAAGGTCCACCTTGGCCAGATCTCGGATTTAAGTTTCAAGAATGTCTCTTTTGTGGTTTCTGTTTCTTGCTCAATCTC
>NW_015159939.1:14803-16663 GCF_001447785.1 Gekko japonicus
ACTGCACCAGTAGTGAACTTAAAGATGTTCAGTCGGTCTGTAAAAGGGGTCAAGAAATAAAAGCTTCAAAACAAGGTAAAAATTAAAAAAAATGGGGGGGGCTAGCTAGTAAAAAGAGAAAAGAGTACTGTTGGAATCGAACCATGAGTTACCACCTAGTTTATTGTGCGCCACTAGTTGGAATTATTTAAGAATTAACAAAGCAACGGCTCAAAAAAGTCTGCATTAGGTTGACAGTGCAACGAAACCAGAAAGGAGGGGTTAGAGCAGCAAAGAACAGCATTCATTTAAACCAGTGCGGAGCGGCTATGACAATGGAGTCACTACCAGAGGGCAGGAAACATATGCAGACACTAGAGCAACGGCTCAAAAATGTCTGCATTAGGTTGACAGCGCAACGAAACCAGAAAGGAGGGGTTAGAGCAGCAAAGAACAGCATTCATTTAAACCAGTGCGGAGCGGCTATGACAATGGAGTCACTACCAGAGGGCAGGAAACATATGCAGACACTGATTTTTATACTGGCACACTGCCAGCATGAAACCGAATGCAAATGTAAACAGTTTGTTGGGGGATGGGAGCGAAAACGTCAGAAAACCGGCAAGAAACACACATGTGGATTCGACCTAAGTCTCTTGCTCAGTGCAAGGTAGCTAGACGGAACATCCCTATTACTCCCTGTGGCAGAATGGACCCACTCTGGCCTGCGAGCCCTGTTCCACCCGGCCCCCCAAGGTTTTCCCCAACACCAGCGGAGGCTTTTCTTTCTCTCTCGGGTAACCACTGCCACCACCTGGCCTTTGTAAGGAATTGCCCACTGGGAAGGTCAGGACTCCTAACTTCCCTTCCAAGTCAGCCCAGGACCGACATACCCGAGGGACCGCATCTCCCCATAGAGCCTTGCACTCAGAGAGCCTTGAGCCCAGAGAGCCTTGCGCTCTGCCAACCAAGACCTGCTGGTTGTCCCCGGCCCAAGGGACGTCCACCTAAACTTGACCAGGGGCAGGGCTTTTTCTGCCCTGGCCCCACCCTGGTGAAACATGCTCCCATGTGAGTTGAAGGCCCTGCAGGACCTATTGCCGTTTCACAGGGCCTGTAAAATGGAGCTGTGCCACCAGGCCTTTGGCTGAGGCAGTCGATGTCCAGTGAAAAAGCTGACCTCCCCTGCTGAAGTTCACCAGCTCAGTGTGGCCCAGAGCAAGTAGATCTTAGAGACCTAGGGCTGCGATCCCCCCGGGGGGCAGGGATTTCCCTACCGAAAGGGCCCCCAATCCACCGGTCCAGATCTGGCCGGCGGGGAAACCCCACCCCTGAAGTTGCCAGATCAGGCCAATTTGCCCAGCGCGATGACATCGCCCAGAAGTGACATAATCACGCTGGGCACGTCACGGGGCGACGCTCTAGCAATCGCCCTGAAAACTCTATGGTACCATAGAGTTTTTAGGGCGATTGCTAGAGCATCACCCTACGACGTGCCCAGCATGATTACGTCACTTCCGGGCGACGACATTGCAGTGCGCACGTGCAAAGCGCATGTGCAAAACTCCCGGACCAGGACCGGGTCCCCCCCACTATTGCAGGTAAGAGACTTGGCAATGCAATAGAGGCCTAGCGGTAACAGCTCTGGAAGTCATGTGTCTAAACAAATAGTGCAGTCAGTTTTTAAATTGTTGTTCATAAATTGTGGCTCTTAACTGTCTTTAAACTGTCTATTAATGTATTTACATTATGATGCCGAATGGCTTTGTGATCTGCCCAGAGCCCACTTGTGGGGAGTGTGGAATATAAGTTGAATGAATAACTAACTAAATAAAGTTCTTAGACCTTGCGTCTGTGTCTCCCCCTGCCCAGTGCCTGGTC
>NW_015159940.1:0-1782 GCF_001447785.1 Gekko japonicus
GGAAATCCATGGTGTCTCTTAGATCGCAGGGTGCGGTATGTACAAAGGGCTTAACGAAAAGGTACAAATATTGGGCCCTGGGTTCTAAAATGGACCCACATGCTGAAACTATAGGTCTACCAGGGAATGGACTGGTGCCTTTGTGATTCTTTGGTAAAAGGTAAAGTTGTGGCACCCTTTCTTCTGAATTCAGGAGGTAGTCATGTCTAGTATTATCAATGTAACCTTCTGCTAGACATCTCCTGTATATCTTTCTTAATGTTCTCTGATGGGGTTTTTTTTGGTCTTTTGGTAATGAGCTGTATTATTCAGTTTATAGACTTTATAGTCCTCTCTGCCGCAGACAACCACTGCCCCTCCCTTATCAGCTGGTTTGATGATAATGTCTTTTCTGTGCTCTAACTCTTTAAAGGCTTGATGTTCCATTCTACTCAAATTAGACCATGCACTGCAGAAGGCCTTGGCCTTCATGGGCATTCACTGAGACTAGAGACCATACACCAGTTCCGCAATAGATTGATAGTTTGGTGGGTGTTGTCCTGCCATTTTTAGATGGAGCACTTTTGTTGTTGGAAGATGTCGGTAAGAAAGAGCCTGTGAGTACTCTTACAGTACCACCCTAAAGAGAGCTGCACCCTTTTTAATACCATTGATTTACAATTGACTTTCTCTGCTTAGGGCAGCACTGTGAGACCAGGAGTTGCTTTTAGAAAAACAAGTTGTTGTTGTTCCTAGCTATTCATTCCCCCCAATTACATCCAGCTCACAAATTGTGCCCACTCTTGGATTCAGCGGATCTAGCCACATTGAGCCATGCTACTGTAACCTTCTTGTCCAACTTTCACACCCATATGTAGGTAGTAATTGGGAATACGAGTAATGGGGATTTTTTTTTACTGGCCATTGTTATAAGGGAGATTAGATCAGCCATATCCCACATTAGGGCTTTATCAGTGGTGACTCCACTGGAATAAACTGACAAGTTTATTCAGATTTGTTCTCCTTTAGAAATCACAGCCCGAGCTTATCAGATCTCAGAAACTAAGCAGGGCTGGTATTTGGATGGGAGACCACCACAGAAGGCTCTGCAGAGGAAGTCAATGGCAAACCATCTGTGTTTTTCACTTGCCTTGAAAGCCCTTTGCTTGGGTCACTGTAAATTGTTTGCAACTTAATGGCACTTAACGTACATACATATGGAGCCACCTTAAGCCACAAGTGAAAGGTAGTATATCATTATTGTTTTTATGGCTGTTTTTTTACTGGTCTGTTAACATTGCTTTTGTGCTTTTTGTTTAATTATTTTATCGTGTTTTATTTAGTCTGTTACCTCAGGTCTGTCTGTCTGTCTATCTATCATCGATCTATCTGTCTGTCTATCTTTCTGTCTATCTATCATCTATCTATCTATATCTATCATCTATGTATGTATGTAAGTATGTATATATGTATCTATCTATCTGTCTATCATCTATCTATCTATGTATCTATCTATCATATATCTATCTATCATCTATCTATCACCTATCTATCTTTCTATCTCCATTACGGTATGACAAGATTCACAGGAAGAGATAATAGCACTAAGAAAAGTTGAAGGAATACCCAGCATGTGATGGATTGACTCAAAAAAGAAAGCCGTTGCCTTCAGTTTGCAAGACTTGTTAATGATAGACTCCCTTAGAGGTTGTTCATAGGATTGCCATAAATTGAAAGTGACTTGGTGGCATATAACACACACAGGTGTGTTGATGATCTACATTCTTCAATCATCCTTACTTT
>NW_015159940.1:1820-16241 GCF_001447785.1 Gekko japonicus
TTAAGTGCCATCAAGTCACTGGCAACTCATGGCAACTATATGAATCAATGTCCTCCAAACATCCTATCATTATCAGCCTCGCTCAGGTCTTGCAAACTGAGGACTGTGGCTTCCTTTTTTTTGAGTCCATGTCTTGTTGGGTTTTCCTCTTTTCCTGTTTCTTTTCTTAGCATTATTGTCTTTTCCAGTGACTCTTGTCTTCTCAAGCTACCAGTATTGTGTGCAAATTCAGCCTGATTCCAAACTTGGCTGGTGATACCATTGCTTTTGTAGATCCCCAGGGTGCAATAACTACAGTGGTGTTTTATTTCCTTCAGCCTAGCAAGATGCTATAAGTGAAGTTGATTCTTCTCCAGGTTATGGAGGGGCTAATGAGGAAATTAAATGATTTAGGCATTGTTCATCAATGTGGCAGAGAAATGATGTAGGGGGGATGGGCTGCCCTGTCCTACGGTCCCATAAAACTTCTAATACCTCATCCTGGGGGATGTTAGTGTATAATGAAACTACATCTAGAGTGGCAAAAATAAATTCCTCTGTCTGTGATTGCAAATCATTGATGTATCTATCTATCTAGGAAATGATGTATCTATCTATCTAGAAAAGTATAGCTAGGAACAACAACAACTTGTTTTTCTAAAAGCAACTCCTGGTCCACAGTAAATCAATGGGATTAAAAAGGGATTAAGAAGGGTGCAGCTCTCTTTAGGGTTTGGTAAAAGGTGAAATTGTGGCATCCTTTCTTCTGAATTCAGGAGGTAGTCATGTCTAGTTTTATCAATGTAATCTTCTGCTAGACCATCCTCTAACATGTCATTCTTAATGATCTTTGATGGGTTTTCTTTGGTCTTTTGGTAATGAGCGGTATTATTCAGTTTATAGACTTGAGTCATATAGTCCTCTCTACCCCAGAAAACCACCGCCCCTCCCTGATCAGCTGGTTTGATGATAATGTCTTTTCTGTGCTCTAACTGTTTTAAGCCTTGATGTTGCATCCTACTCAAATTTCTGTTCCAAATTCTGTATTTCCTCTAACACCAATTTCTGAAAAGCTACAAGTCTAGGATTTTTAGTAGCTGGATTGAAGGTAGACTTGGTTTTTAAACGATAAATGCTGGACTCTGGAACCCTGTTTTCAGTATGATCTTTTAAGAAATGAGCTAGTCCTAGCCCTAATCCTAAACCTAGCCCTAACCCTAACCCTCACCCTAACCCCTGCTCTAGCTCTAACCCTAACCCTAGCCATAGCCCCAACCCTAACCCTAACCCGAATGCTAGCCTTAGCCCTAACGCTAACCCTAATCCTAGCCCTAACCCTAGCCCTAACCCTAATCCTATTCTATCCATAAACCTAACCCTAGAGCTAACCCTAACCCTAGCCCTAGCCGTAACCATAACCCTAACCCAAGGCCTAGCCCCAACTCTAACCCTAACGCTAGCCTTAGCCCTCGGTTTAACCCTAACTGAAACCTGAGCCCTAACTCTAACCCAAACCTAACCTACCCTAATGCTAGCCTTAGCCCTAGCCCTAAACCTAACCCTAGAACTAGCCCTAACCATAACCCTCGCCCTAACCCTAACACTAACCGTAGCCCTAACTGTAACCCTAGCCCTAATCCTAACACTCACCCTAGCCCCAACCCTAACCATAACCCTCACCCTAATCCTAGCTCTAGCTCCAGTTTTAACCCTAACCTAAACTCTAGCCCTAGCCCGAACCCTAACCCTAACGTTAGCCTTAGCCCTAACCCTAGCCCAAGCCCTTACCCTAATCTTATCATAACCATAACCCTAAACCTAGAGCTTGCCCTAACCCTAACCCTACCCCTAACCCTAACACTAGCCCTAGCAATAGTCCTAACCCTCACCCTAACCCTAGCCCTAGCCCTAGCGATAGAGATATCTCTAGCCCTAGCCCCAACCCTAAATGTATCCTAACCTTAACCTTAGCCTGAGCCCTAACCCTAGCCCTAACACTAATCCTATCCTAACCCTAACCCTAGGGCTAGCCTTAACCCTAACAATAGCCATAACCGTAAACCTAAGTCTAGCCCTAGCCCTAACCGTAACCCTAACCCTAACCCTAGCCCTTGCCCTAACCCTAGCCGTAACAATAACCCTAACCCAAGCCCTAGCCCTAGCCCTAGCCCTAACCTAACCCCAACCCTACCCCTACCCCTACACTTACCCTAACCCTAACCCTATCCTAACCCTAACACTAAACGTAGCCCTACCCCTAGCTCTAGCTCTAACCCTAACCCTAGACCTAACCCTAAACAAACCGTATCCTAACTCTAACCCTAGCCCTAACCCTAGCCCTAACCCTAACCAAAACAGTAGACTTAGCCTTAGCCTAAGCCATAACCCTATCCTAACCCTACCCCTAGCTCTAGCTCTAACCCTAACCCTAGCCTCTAGCCCTAACCTTAAACCTAATCCTAACCCTAACCCTAGCCTCTAGCCCTAACCTTAAACCTAATCCTAACCCTAACCCTAGCCTCTAGCCCTAACCTTAAACCTAATCCTAACCCTAACCCTAGCCTCTAGCCCTAACCTTAAACCTAACTTTAACCCTAGCCGTAGCCCTAGGCCTTCCCCTAAACATAACCCTACCCCAAACCCTAACCCTTACACTGCCCTTAACCCTAACCCTAGCCTCTAGCCCTAACCTTAAACCTAATCCTAAACCTAACCTGTCTTACATATAGCTCAAGACCTAAACCTAGCCCTAAACCTAATCCTAACCATGTTTTAAACCTAGCCCTAGCCCTAACTCTAACCGAGTCCTAACTGTAACCCATGCCCCAGCCCTAATTTTAACCCTAGCCCTAGCCCTAACCCTAGCCCCACCATAACCCTAAACCTAACCGTAACCCGAACCGTATCCTAACCCTAACCTGAGCCCTAACCCTAGCCCTAACCCTAATGGTAGCCTTAGCCCTAGCTGTAACCCTAACCCTATCCTAAACCTTATCTGAGCCATCGCCATAGCCGTAACCCTAACCCTAACCCGAATGCTAGCCCTAACCCTTACCCTATCCTAACCCTAGACCTGACCCTAACCCTAGCCCTAACCATAACCCTAACCCTAACCCTAACTCTATTCTAATCCTAAACCTAACCCTAGCCTTAACCCCAACCCTAACCCTATCCCTAATCCTACTCTAAACCTAACCCTAACCGTAATGCTAGCCTTAGACCTAGCCCTAAACCTAACCTTAAACCTAACTTTAACCCTAGCCGTAGACCTAGGCCTACACCTAAAAATAACCCTAGCCCAAACATAACCCTTACGCTGCCCTTAACTCTAACCCTAGCCCTAGCCCTAACCCTAGCCTTAAACCTAATCCTAAGCCTAACCTGAGTCTTACACATAGCTCAAGAACTAAACCTAGCCCTAAACCTAACCCTAACCTTAACCCTAACCCTAGCCCTAACCCTAACCAAAAAAGTAGCCTTAGCCTAAGCCATAACCCTAACCCTATCCTAACCCTAACCCTAGCCATCGCCCTAGGCCCATCCCTAACCCTAACCCTAGCCTAAATGCTATCCCTAGCCTTAACCCTAACCCTATCCCTAGCCCTAACCCTATCCCTAACCCTACTCTAAATCTAACCCTAACCGTAATGCTAGCCTTAGACCTAGCCCTAAACCAAACCTTAAACCTAACTTTAACCCTAGCCGTAGCCCTAGGCCTTCCCCTAAACATAACCCTACCCCAAACATAACCCTTACGCTGCCCTTAACTCTAACCCTAGCCCTAACCCTAGCCTTAAACCTAATCCTAAACCTAACCTGAGTCTTACACATAGCTCAAGAACTAAACCTAGCCCTAAACCTAACCCTAACCGTGTTTTAAACCTAGCCCTAGCCCTAACCCTAACCCTAACCGAATCCTAACCGTAACCCAAGCCCCAGCCCTAATTATAACCCTAGCCCTAACCCTAACCCTAGCCCCACCCTAACCCTAAACCTAACCGTAACCAAAACCATATCCTAACCCTCACCTGAGCCCTAACCCTAGCCCTAATCCTAACGGTAGCCTTACCCCTAGCTGTAACCCTAACCCTATACTAAACCTAATCCTAGCCATCGCAATAGCCGTAACCCTAACCCAAATGCTAGCCCTAACCCTTACCCTATCCTAAACCTAGCCCTGACCCTAACGCTAGCCCTTACCCTAACCCTAACTCTATTCAAACCCTAACCCTATCCCTAACCCAATCCCTATCCCTATCCCCAACCCAAACCCTTCCCCAACCCAAACCCTATCCCTATCCCTAACCTTATACCTATCCCTATCCCTAACCCTAGCCCTAACACTTATCCTACCCTAGCACTAAACCTAACCCTAACCCTAGCACCATCCCTAGCCCTAACCCTAACCGTAATGCTAGCCCTACCCCTACTTCTTCCCCAAACCCTATCCTAACCCTAACCCTATCCCTATCCAACCCTAACCCTAGACCTACCCCTAGCTCTAACTCTAGACTTAACCCTAGCACCAACCTGAACACTAACCCTAACGCTAGACTTAGACCTAACCCCAACCCCAACCTTACCTCTAACCCTTGTCCTAGCTCTAACCCTAACCAAAACCATAGCCCACACGCTAACACTAACCCTAACCCTAACCCAAACCGTATCCTAACCCTAACTCAAGCCGTAACCCTAACTGTAGCCTTAGCCCTAGCCGTAACCCTAACCCTATTCTAACCCTAACCCTACCCCTAGCCCTAGCCCTAGCCCTAACCCTAACCCTAATGCTAGCCCTAACCCTAACCTTAACCCTACCCCTAGCCTTAATGGTAGGCCTAACCCTAACCCTAGCCCTAGCCCTAGCCCTAACCCTAACCCTAAACCTTACCCTAACCCTATTCTAACCCTAACCCTAACCCTAACCCTAACCCAAACCATATTCTAACCCTAAACCTAGCCCTACCTTTTTCATAATCCTTCGTCTCTTTGAAATTTGTGGTTTGACCCTAACTCAAGCCCTAAACCTAGCCCTAGCCCTAACCCTAACTTTAGCCTTAGCCCTAGCCTTAACCCTATTCTAACCCCAACACTAGCCGTCGCCCTTGCCCTAACCCTAACCCTAATGCTAGCCCTAACCCTAACCCTAAACTTAACCCTAGCCCTAGCCCTAGCCCTAATACATTTCAACTCATGGTGGAAATACAGAGTATGTTCAGAAAGATTAGACTAGCTGATTTCTTTAAAGATCATACTGAAAACAGGGTTCCAGAGTCCAGCATTT
Organism: Gekko japonicus; assembly: GCF_001447785.1. NCBI lineage: Eukaryota > Metazoa > Chordata > Lepidosauria > Squamata > Gekkonidae > Gekko > Gekko japonicus. Next base: position 7,081 of record NW_015159940.1, read on the forward strand.
ATAGTTTAAAACCCAAGTCTACCTTCAATCCAGCTACTAAAAATACTAGACTTGTAGCTTTTCAGGAATTGGTGTTAGAGGAAATACAGAATTTGGAACAGAAATTTGAGTAGGATGGAACATCAAGCCTTAAAACAGAGCACAGAAAAGACATTATCATCAAACCAGCTGATAAGGGAGGGGCGGTGGTTGTCTGGGGCAGAGAGGACTATACTACTCTACTACTCTATAAACTGAATAATACAGCACATTACCAAAAGACCAAAGAAAACTCATCAGATCATTAGATGTGTAAAAATTACACATGACCATCTCCTGAGTTAAGAATAAAAGGGTGCCACAATTTTACCTTTTACCAAACATTCACAAAGGCACCAGTCCTGTCCCTGATAGACCTATAGTTTCAGGATGTGGGTCCATTTTAGAACCCTTGGCCAAACATTTGGACCTCTTCGTTAAGCCCTTTGTACATACCACACACTCCTATCTAAGAGACTCCATGGATTTCCTTACTCCCATTAATTATTTGCAATCACAGACAGAGAAAGTTATTTTTGCCACTCTAGATGAATTTTCATTATACACTAAAATCCCCAAAGATGATTGCACACAGGTATAGACCCTGGGGATCTACAAAAGCATTGGTATCACCAGCCAAGTTTGGAGTCAGGCTGAATTTGCCCACAGTACTGGTAGCTTGAGAAGACAAGAGTCACTGGAAAAGACAATAATGTTAAGAAAAGAGAAAGGCAGCAGGAAAAGAGGAAAACCCAACAAGACATGGACTCAAAGAAAAGGAAGCCACAGCCCTCAGTTTGCAAGACCTGAGCGAGGCTGATAATGATAGGATGTCTTGGAGGACATTAATTCATATAGTTACCATGAGTTGCCAGTGACTTGATGGCACTTAACACACACAAATACACACAAAGGTTCCTGGTAGAGGTGGCCAATGCACTGAAAAGTAAGGATGATTGAAGACTTTAGATCATCAACACACCTGTGTGTGTTGTATGCCACCAAGTCACTTTCAGTTTATGGCAATCCTATGAACAACTTCTAAGGGAGTCTATCATTAACAGGTCTTGCAAACCGAAGGCAACGGCTTTCTTTTTTGAGTCAATCCATCACATGCTGGGTATTCCTTTCCTTCTGCCTTCAACTTTTCCTAGTACTATTGTCTCTTCCTGTGAATCTTGTCATACCGTAATGGAGATAGAAAGATAGATGATAGATAGATATATAAGAGATAGATACATAGATAGATAGATGATAGATAGATAGATAGACACATACATACATACATAGATGATAGATATAGATAGACAGACAGATAGATAGAGCGATGATAGATAGACAGAAAGCTAGAAAGATTGACAGACAGACCTGAGGCAACACACTAAATAAAACACGATAAAATCATTAAACAAAAAGCACAAAAACAATGTTAACAGTTGCAAATTCGGAAGCTGCAGATAGTGCAGAATGCTGCAGCCAGGCTGTTGATGGATCTTCCTAGACGAGATCACATCCAGCCTGTGCTGAAAGCGCTGCACTGGTTGCCTATAGCGTACCGGGTCCGCTTCAAAGTGCTGGTTATTACCTTTAAAGCCCTATATGGCCAGGGACCAGTCTACCTAAGGGACCGCCTTTCCCCACATATTCCCCCAAGAGCACTACGGTCGGGGAAGCAGAACTTGCTGGATGTACCAGGTCCCCGAGCTATTAAATGCGTGGTGACCAGGAATAGGGCGTTTTCAGTGGCGGCTCCTATCTGGTGGAACACCAGTAAAAAAACAGCCATAAAAAACAATATTGATATACTACCTTTCACTTGTGGCTTAAGGTGGCTCCATATGTATGTACGTTAAGTGCCATTAAGTTGCAAACAATTTACAGTGACCCCAGCAAAGGGCTTTCAAGGCAGTTGAAAAACACAGATGGTTTGCCATTGACTTCCTCTGCAGAGCCTTCTGTGGTGGTCTCCCATCCAAATACCAGCCCTGCTTAGCTTCTGAGATCTGATGAGATCGGGCTGTTCCATGCGACCTTCCCTCCCAAGGTGACTCCTTACCGTATGCATAATATGTCCACCAGATTAAAGCAAATTAAGTGGAAATATCATTCTTAAATAAACCAATCTTAATGCCTGCGCTAAATTGAACGTTCCTCAGATGGTCCTTTGAAACAGCAGTGCCACGCAGGCTCTCCTAAAGGATGACAAATAAGAAGCCGATTTCTAAAGGAGAACAAATCTGAATAAACTTGTCAGTTTATTCCAGTGGAGTCACCACTGATAAAGCCCTAATGTTGGATATGGCTGATCTAATCTCCATTCTAACAATGGCCAGTAAAAAAAAAATCCCCCTTACTCGTATTCCCAATTACACAAGAAGGTTACAGTAGCATGGCTCAATGTGGCTAGATCCGCTGAATCGAAGAGTGTGCACAATTTGTGAGCTGGATGTAATTGGGGGGAAAGTATAGCTAGGAACAACAACTTGTTTTTCTAAAAGCAACTCCTGGTCTCACAGTGCCGCCCTAAGCAAAGAATTGTAAATCAATGGGATTAAAAACGGTGCAGCTCTCTTTAGGGTGGTAAGAGTACTCACAGGCTCTTTCTTACCAACATCTTCCAACAACAAAAGTGCTCCATCTAAAAATGGCAGTACAATGCCCTCCAAACTATCTATCTATTGCAGAACTGGTGTATTGTCTCTAGTCATGAATGTCAAGGCCTTGTGCAGTGCATGGTCTGACTTTTCATAGATTTTTCAAAGAATTTTCATATACTGCAACTCTTAAAGCCTGAAGGTACATGTTCTTTTGTATGATAAGAGTTTTTTTCTGCTTTATCTAAAAAGGACTACCACTGCCTGGCTTACTGGTGGAAGACAGGCAGTTACTGAGTGAATGAATCCTGTATAACACTTTCAACCTCAAACAATCTATTATTGTAGTTCTGTTCAGACAACATGTTGTATACTGAAATCCATACATGTTATAAAACATGTAGGATCAGTATGTGCATATGCTCCATCTATCACCATAAGTGGAGGAAGCATTTGAAAAAGCAGTGTTCAAGTCCATGTGCATACACTACCTACAGGAATAGATGCCATGCTTATAAGACGGCAAACACACTCATGTGTGTTCCCCTCTAGGTGATTTCAACATGCCCTGTATCTGCGCAGTTAAACAAATAGTTTCTTCATCTTTCTCTCAACTGGCCTCTCTCTCTAGCCAATAGGGATCTACAGAAGTGTTGGTTCTGGCCAGCCTGGAGACAGAACTTAAATGTCAGGAAATGGGCTAAACCAGAGGTGGCCAAACTGTAGTTCGGGAGCAGCATGTGGCTCTTTCACACAGTCTAATGTTAATAAAAAGCAAATTTGCATATTTTTCAATTAAGACATGTGTGTAATATTTGTTCATGTCTTGCAGCTCTCAAAATCTGATATTTATTCCGTGTGGCTGCTATATTATATCTGCGCAGTTAAATGAATAGTTTCTTCATCTTTCTCTCAACCGGCCTCTCTCTCTAGCCAATAGGGAACTACAGAAGTGTTGGTTCTGGCCATCCAGGAGCCAGAACTTAAATGTCAGATAATGGGATAAACCAGAGGTGGCTAAACTGTAGTTCGGGAGCTGCATGTTGCTCTTTCACACCGTCTACTTTAATGTTAATAAAAAGCAAATTTGCATATTTTTCAATTAAGACATGTGTTGCAGCTCTCAAAATCTGATGTTTATTTTGTGTGGCTGCTATATTAAGCAGGTTTGACCACTCCTGAGCTGAACAGTAGGACCACCCACTTCCCATGAAGTTGTAGGGCTTGTTTTCTCCATTGTCCTGGCATCTGTCCTGAATGCCAATTCTGAAGGGCAGTACCCATTTGCTTCTTGTTGCTGAGGCAACTGTGTCACGCAACTCTTTCTCCCCACTTCAGTGGGATGTGGCACCTGGTGATGACATCATGGTGGTGTTCCAGCCATTTCTTAGCTTGTTGGACCATTTCTCCTCCTCACAGCCTTTGCTTGATTTGTCCTTTCCGAATGGCAGTAGGATACACTGGGGAGTAATGGCATACCAATAGAACAGTATGTGGAAATTAGGAAATGCAGAAAGAAGCAGCACAACTGGTATAGAAAAGTTTAGCTCAAAAACGCTGGAATGAAAAATTGAAATCCTCCTTAGTGGATACTCTCTGAATTTGAAAAGCTGTACTGATTTCCACCCACCAAAGATTCTCGTTGATTTTCTCGGTGTAATCTTCCCCCATCAGTTACCACCATGATGACTATTGCAATTTATTTATTTTTTTAATTCAATTTTTAATACAAAATAATAACATCAAAAAATATAGTGCAATGACGATTTACACAACAACGGTGGAATTAACATATTACATAACAGAATTGTACATTTTATCAATTTCTACATCACTGGTGTGTCATCTGTTTCAAAAATGCAGTACGTTTTTAAGATGCTCATTTTTGGGGAGGATTTCACCTTCTGCAAGGTATTAAATCACCGGGAACCAAACAGCTTGAAAGATTTTTGCATTCTCTTGTGTTGGTTGATGTCATATACCCTTATATAAAATGTTCCCATAATTTGTTTTGCCAGGCAGATATGTTTGGGATGGTTTTTCCTTTCCACTTCTGTCTTTGGGTTTCTGCCATATGACATCAGACAGGGGTGTTGAGTCAGAGATGTTCTCTTCAGTATGTTGCCATCGTGGTGGATTGTCTGTTGTTAGAATCCGTACTGGAGATGATACTTGTATGGCTTCATACTATAAGACTAGGTCCAGAAAATCCATACCTCCATTTTTATTGAGCGTTAAAATGTTGTAAAACTGATTCTAGGTGTTTTATAGTCCCAAAAGAATTAAAGAAACGCAGTCTGCCAGTCGGTTAGCTCTTTCCTCGTGATTTGAATGGGTAAGGCACGTAGAAGGAATAGGAACTTTGGTAGAAGGGTGCTTTTGATGATGCTAAGTATCAGCCCATGAGAATTTCATCCAAATCAATTGACAGCAGAAGAGATTCAGTATTTTGTCCCTTGCAATGTGCTGTTAGGTTCAAAATTTATCGGATATTATCTGTTAGTGTACGTTTAGGAATAAATCCTTTCTTTTCTGATATGTAATTCTGAATGATGTTTTGAAGTCTACTTGCTCAAATTTTATCGAATAGTTCTGCATCACAATTTAACAAAGCGATTGGTCGGTATGTTGAAGGAGATTCTCGAGTTGTCTCATCTTTAGGAATCGTAATTATGTGTGATTCTCTCCAAGAAGGAGGCATTCGCCCCGTATTCAATTAGAGCTAGTGTTAGTGTTAGGGGTAAAGCTAGGGTTAGGGTTAATGCTAGCTCTAGGGTTAGGATTATGGTTACGATAGGTTTAAGGTTAGGGCTAAGGCTAGCGTTAGGGTTAGGACTAGGGTTAGGACTAGGGCTACGGCTAGCGTTAACGTTAGGGCGGCGATAGCTAGGGTTAGGGTTAGGCTAGGCTAAGGCTACTGTTTTGGTTAGGGCTACGGTTAGGGCTAGTGTTAGTGTTAGGTCTCGGGTTAGGGTTAGGATACGGTTTGGGTTAGAGTTAAGGTTAGTGTTAGGGTGGGGCTATGGTTTGGGTTAGGGTTAGGGCTAGGGTTAGGGTTAGAGCTAGGGGTAGGGCTATGGTTAGGGTTATGTTTAGGACAGTGTTAGTAGGAGTAAAGGTAGGGCTAGGGTTGGGGTTAGGGTTAGGGTTAGGGCTAGAGCTAGGGCTAGGGTTCAGGTTAAGGTTAGGGTTAGGGTAAGGGCTAGACTTAGGGTTATGGTTTGGGCTAGGGTTAGTGTTAGGACTAGGGCTAGAGTTAGGATAGGTTTAGGGTTAGGGCTAGGGCTAGGGCTAGGGTTACGTCTAGGGCTAGGGTGAGGGTTAGGGATAGGGTTAGGGTACGGGCTAGGTTTAGGGTTAGGGTTGGGATACGGTTAGTGTTGGAGTTAGGGTTAAGGCTAGGGCTAGGGTTAGGGTTTGGGCTATCGTTAGGCCTAGTGCTAGGGTTGGGGTTAGGATAGGGTTAGGGTTAGTGCTACCGCTAGGGCTAGGGTTAGGGTTAGAGTTAGGGTGAGGGTTAGGGCTAGGGTGGGGGTGAGGGCAAGGGCTAGGGTTAGGGCAAGGGGTTAGGGTTAGGGATAGGATTAGGGTGTGAGGCTAGAATTAGGGTTAAGCTTAGGTTTAGTGTAGGGTTGGGGTTAGGGCTAGGACTAGCATTAGAGTTAGGGTTAGGGTTGGGGCTAGGGTTGGGGCTAAGGCGATGGCTAGGGTTAGGGTTAGGATACAGTTAGGGTTACGGCTAGGGCTAAGGCTACTGTTTTGGTCAGGGTAAGTTTTAGGGTTAGGAGTAGGGTTAGGGCTAGGCTTAGAGTTAGCATACGGTTTTGTTTAGGGTTAGGGATAGGATAGGGTTAGGGTTAGCATAGCGTTAGGGTTACGGTTTGGGGTAGGGGTAGGGCTAGGACTAGGGATGGGATAGGGTTAGGGCTAGAGCTAGGGCTAACCGTAACCCTAACCCTAACGCTAGCCTTAACCGTATCCCCAAACCTAACTGTATACTAACCCTAACCCTATCCCTAACTCTAACCCTAGCTTTCGGCCTAACCCTTACCCTTACTCTAACCCTAGCCCTAGCCTAACCTTAATCCTATCGTAAACTTAACCCTAAACCTAGAGCTAGCTCTAATGCTAAACCTACCCTAACACTGGCCCTAGCCTTAGCCCAAACCCTCATCCTAACCCCAGCTCTAGCGATAACCCTAACCCTAGCCCTAGCCTTAACCCTAACCCTAACCACAACCCTAACCGTATCCTAACCCTAACCCTAACCCTAACCACAACCCTAACCGTATCCTAACCCTAACCCTAGCCCTAGCAACCCTAACCCTAACCACAACCCTAACCGTATCCTAACCCTAAAACAAACCATAAACCAAGCCCTAACTCTAGCCGTAGCCATAAATCTAGCCCTAGCCCTCTCCATAATCCTAAACCTAAACCAAAACCTAGCCCTAGCCCTAGCTGTAGCCCTAACCCTAACCCATGCCCTAGCCCTAGCCCAAGCCCCAGCCCCAGCCCCAACACTAACCCTAACACTAGCCTTAGCCCTAGCTTTAACCCTAACCCTATCCTTATCCAAATCCTAGCCCTAACCCCAAACCTAACCCTAATGCTAGCCTTAGCCCTAGCCCTAGCCCTATCACTAGCCCTAACCCTCAACCTAGCCTTCACCCTAACCCTAGCTCTAGCTCTAGCTCTAGCCCTAACCCTAGCCATAGCCCCAACCATAACCCTAATCCTAGCCCTAGCCCTAATCCTATTGTAACCATAATCCTAACCCTAGAGCTAGCCCTAACTCTAACCCTAAACCAAGCCCTAGCCCTCGCCCCAACCCTAACCCAAACCCTAACCCTAGAGCTAGCCCTAACTCTAACCCTAAACCAAGCCCTAGCCCTCGCCCCAACCCTAACCCAAACCCTAACCCTAGCCTTAGACCCAGCTTTAACCCTAACCCAAACCCTAGCCCTAGCCCTAACCCCAAACCTCTTAACCCTAATGCTAGCCTTAGCCCTAGCCCTTACCCTAATCCTAGAACTAGCCCTAACCCTAACCCTCACCCTAAACCTAAAACTAACCGTAGCCCTAACTCTAACCCTAGCCCTAACTCTAACCCTAACCCTAACCCTTACCCTCACCCTAGCCGTAACACTAACCCCACCCTAACCCTAGCTCTAGCTCCTGCTTTAATCCTGACCCTAACGCTAGTCTTAGACCTAACCCTAGCCCTAGCCCTAACCCTAACCCTAATCCTATCGTAACCATAACCCTAATCCTAGAGCTAGCCCTAATCCTTACCCTAACCCTAGCCCTAACCCCAAACCTCTTAACCCTAATGCTAGCCTTAGCCCTAGCCCTTACCCTAATCCTAGAACTAGCCCTAACCCTAACCGTCACCCTCACCCTAACCCTAACCCTAACCCATAGCCCTAACCCTAACCCTAACCCTAGCCCTAGACCTTACCCTCACCCAAGCGGTAACCCTAGCCCTAGCTCTAGCTCTAACCCTAACCCTAGTCATAGCCCCAACCATAACCCTAATCCTAGCCCTAGCCCTAATCCTATTGTAACCATAATCCTAACCCTAGAGCTAGCCCTAACTCTAACCCTAAACCAAGCCCTAGCCCTCGCCCCAACCCTAACCCAAACCCTAACCCTAGAGCTAGCCCTAACTCTAACCCTAAACCAAGCCCTAGCCCTCGCCCCAACCCTAACCCAAACCCTAACCCTAGCCTAACCCTAACCCTAATGCTAGTCCTAACCCTAACCCTAAACTTAACCCTAGCCCTAGCCCTAATTCTAGCCCTATAACCCTAATGCTAGCCCTAACCTTAACCCTAGCCCTAGCCCTAACCCTAATCCTATCGTAACCATAACCCTAATCCTAGAGCTAGCCCTAATCCTTACCCTAAACCAAGCCCTATCCCTACCCCAAGCCGCAACCCTAACCCTATCCCTAACGCTAGCCTTAGCCCTAGATTTAACCATAGCCATAACCCTAACCCTAACCCTCTCCCTCACCCTAACACTACACATAGCCCTCACCCTAACCCTAACCCTTACCCTAACCCCTGCTCTAGCTCATACCCAAACCCTAGACATAGCCCCAACCCTAACCCTAACCCTAGCCCTAACTCTAAACCTAACTGTAACCTTAGCCCTAGCCGTAACCCTAACCCTATTCTAAACCTTACCCTAGCCCTGGCCCTAACCCTAGCCCTAGCCCTAACCCTAACCCTAACCCTAGCCCTAACTCTAAACCTAACTGTAACCTTAGCCCTAGCCGTAACCCTAACCCTATTCTAAACCTTACCCTAGCCCTGGCCCTAACCCTAGCCCTAGCCCTAACCCTAACCCTAACCTTAACTCTAACCGTACTCCTAGCTCTAACCCTAACCAAACCCCTAGCCCCACGCTAACACTTACCCTAACCCTAACCCAAACCATATCCTAACCCTAACTCGAGCCCTAAACCTAGCCCTAGCCCTAACCCTAACTTTAGCCTTAGCCCTAGCCGTTACCCTAACCCTATTCTAACCCCAACACTAGCCG
>NW_015159941.1:0-7997 GCF_001447785.1 Gekko japonicus
ATCACAGCTTGAGTTAAGTGCTGTACCTAGTGCTAGCATTTCCTCCATGGGGTCCATCTGCTAGCTCACGCCTGGCCCAATTACTTAGTACGATTCGGTCACTGACAGACCTTCCTCAGGGCAGGTGAAACGATAGGGAATTGGAGATTGGCTGTGAGGCTTTTGCGAGCTATTTTGCAGATAAAGTCTTGGCGCTCCGCCACGACCACTCCACCACAATTGAGACAGTGAGTGAACTCAAGGCCCCTTGCACGCCTTCGGCTCCGGGTTTAGAATGCTTTAGCCCACTCAGCCTGGACGAAGTTGACAGATTGCTTGTATCTGTGCACCCAACCACATGCGACCTTGATCTGGCTTATTAAAGCAGGTCACAAGGGGTTTCGAGGTGCTCTGCGGGAGATTATTAACAAGTCCCTCTCGGAGGAATGGTTCCCTGGAGCACTTAAGGAGGCGATGGTCCGCCCCTTCTTAAAAAAGCCATCTTTGGACCCGGCCAAATTGGCCAACTATTGGCCGGTGTTCAATTTGCTCTATTTGGGCAAACTTGTAGAGAGGGCAGTGGCGTCACAGCTACAGGGCTTTCTGGAGGATGCTTTGGTCCTAGATCCCTTCCAGCCTGGCTTTTGCCCGGGTCACGGAACGGAGACGGCATTGGTCACCCTGACTGACGACCTTGGTAGGCATCTGGATTGAGGTGGTGTGGTGGCATAGCTGTTGTTAGATCTGTCGGCCGCGTTCAATATGGTCGAGCTGATGGTGCCTCACCGACGTGGGGATTCAGGGGCTCGCCCTTTAATGGTTTGCCTTGTTCCTGCAAGGTCGGGGACAAAGGGTGGTGATAGGGGATCAGCAGTCCCGGAGGCACCCTCTCGAGTGTGGGGTGCCTTGGGGGGTCGTGCTGTCCCCAATGATATTTAACATGTACGGTATATGCGCCCCCTTGCCCAGATTGTCCGGAGTTTTGGGCTTGGGTGTCATTAATATGCGGATGACACCCAGCTCTATCTGATGCTGGGCGGCCAGACGAACTCCGACCCAGATGACCTTTATCGGGCATTGCAAGCTGTGGCTGGTTGGCTCAGACTGAGTCAGTTGAAACTAAACCCAGTGAAGATGGAGGTCTGGGCCTAAGTCGGGTCGGTTCGGGGTTGGGGCTTTCTCTCCCGGCCTTCGATGGGGCACCTTTGGTGCCGGTGTTGAGGGTTAGGAGTCTGGGACGGCTTCTGGACTTCTCTTTATCGTTGGAGGCCCAGGTGGCAGCCACTGCCAAATCAGCCTTTTACCATCTTCTGCTGGCACGGCAGTTGGTTCCTCTCCTTGACCGCGAGGACTTGGCCACAGTGATTCATGTGACGGTCACCTTGAGGCTGGACTACTGTAACGCTCTCTACATGGGGCTGCCTCTGTTGCAAATCCGGAAGCTGCAGCTAGTGGAGAGTGCGATAGCCAGGCTGCTGATGGGTCTCACTAGGCGGGACCACATCCAGCCGGTGTTGAAGGCGCTGCACTGGCTGCCTATAGTGTACTGGATTCACTTCAAAGTGCTGGTTCTTACCTATAAAGCCCTTGATGGCCAGGATCCAGCGTACCTAAGGGACCGCCTTTCCCCATATGTTCCCCCAAGAGCACTATGGTCAGGGGCACAACACCTATAGGTTGTTCCAGGCCCCAAGGACATCAAGGTGGCCGCAACCAGGACCAGGGCTTTTTCGGCGGCGGCTCCTGTCGGGTGGAACGAGCTCCCAGGGGAGATCTGGGCCCTGTGGGACCTTGCGCAGTTCCGCAGGGTTTGCAAGACGGAGCTCTTCCACCAGGCTTTTGCATAGGAGCCACTGCCACCACTGTACTACCACCGAGCTGCTATCTCTGACGGTGGAGTCGATCTGGATGCGAGCTGGCCCTGGGAAGACGACCAGATGACCTGAAGAACTAATCATGAAAGGACGACAGTAGTATTATCCGGATGGGTTAAGCTGGTCAACGGAACCCCATCTTGGATCGATAAGAACCAATATCAAGAGCACTGGCACTTTGTTGTGATGGATTGTTTTATTATGTTTTCAGTACATAATGCTGCCAGTGTTCGATACTGACAGAGTGTCTTTTTAATGATGTATCTTAAATAGTCAAAGATCATTCAACGACATAGGTAAAAGTGACACCTGGGAAGCAATTAACCGAGCTGTCATATTTCTGTGGAAACAGAGTTAGAGAGCCCTGAGGAGGATGTGGAGGCCAAAGCACCAGAAATGGATGTTGAGGGATGCCCAGAATCTGCGACTCCCACAGAGCAAACGGGAGATGTTGTGACGGCTGCTCCAGCCCAGGAGGTTTCTGTTGCAGGCCGCCAGACTGCAGGGGGTGAGGATCCGGAGGCAAGATCCGAACGGCTCGGCCAGGATCCAGGAGGCAAGGAGGGGAGCTGCAGTGAGGTGACCCCCTCGCAGTCTTCTGAGAAGCCCGAGAAAGGTAGGAGCCACTGGGCAGGTGTGTCAGTTCCACCTCAAGAGCTGCTGGCAGCTGTTGAACTCCACTGTGGGAAAGAGCAAGAGTCCAGGAGCACCTTAAAGACTCACAACATTTGTGGCCAGGGATGAGCTCTTTTCTTGCTCTTCTCTACTGCTACAGACAGACTAACCCATCTTGAACTGGGAAAACTAGATAAAATCACTAGATAGAGGGTCTCCCAAAGCCATTCAGCATTTGGAGGCTGGTGGAGTCCCAGTAGGTCACTTTGGGGGGTCTGTCCTTGCTAGGCGAGAGCTGGGCATCCGCAGCAGAGGCCTTGATTTGACACACGCTGCGGTCAGTGCAAGACCAGCTGTGTGGCTTGTTGCTCAACCACGACGCCGTAGCCAAGCTATCCGTCAACGGTTCCCTTCTTCTGTCTGGCGGACTCTGTCGCAGTCTCAGGATTTGTTCTGAGCTCTCTGTCTTGCTGGAGTTACACACTGTGTTCGCTAGAGCAGTAGCATGAGCTGCTGGGGCGGCATTCCCTCCGGCAGTGGAGGAGCATAGTGTCGTGGTGAGGGTTGCTGCTCCAGCGTGCTCCGTGAGGGCTCCTGTTTAAACCAACCCTGGCAGGAGATGGTTCTGTCCAGTCCTGCCTGCTGTGCAGCAGTGGGGATTTTGCAGGCCCTGCGGTGCTCTTATCTAGAGATGTGATGGCCTGGAAAAATTTGGAAAAACTCTGTTTCCCCCCCTTTTTTTCCTGAAGCCTTTTTGTGTTTTTTTCCAAAAAATTGAAAAGAGAAAAGAAAAGAAAAAAATTGATTATGGAACATTTTATGTTAACATGATGTATAAAATATTTTAAGACAAGGTGTTCAAATATTTTCCAAATCATTTCTAAAAAATACGTATGGTATCAAATTGATCTAATTTCTGTGCACTGAGGGCAAGCAAGTCCTAGGTTACAAACTGAAGTCTCCAATGCAAGAACAAAATGCCTTTCTTCCTTTAGAAGGTGCTATTGTCACAAGAAAAGAAAAAGGTTTCAGTTTTGTTTTTGCATGTGGGTGGGTATTCTGTTTGTAATAATTGTTTGGATACACTATATTTTTAATATGCTAGTTGTGATAATTTCATGCCAAGTAAAAATGTCCATAGTCATATTTTATGTTCCTAAAGTAACAGAGTGACTTTCAATCTGGAAAAGAAAAAAGAAGTGCTAATGTAGCATTTTTTTTTCCAATTTCCCCCCAAAATTCCGGAAATTTTACATCTCTGCTCTTATCTCCAGAAAGAAGGTGGAAGGACAGAGTCCTCTCTCGCTGTCCTCCTTCCCTTTCTAAGGTGGGAAGGGGACAAGGATTTTTCTAATGCTTCTTTGAGAGGAAGGGACAGTTCTGCCAGTAGCAGAGGATGGTGGTTCCATGGGTTTCCTACCAAACGTGCCTCGCTCTTGAGCTATTTCCTGGTTGAAATTGCCATAGAAATCCCTTTCGAAGGAATGTAGACGGGCCCCGTTAGCCAGCTTGCTGATTCTAGTGCAGAAGCAGCTTTGTTCAGTTGAGTTCTGTTTGCCCTGACAAAGGACTGCAATTAGCATCTTGTTCCTGTGGGCAGCTGTTTCAAACAATGCACACTTGTCCTGATCCACGGCGTGTTAGTGACACATTTGTCTTGGTCTTGAGGGAGAGAACGGGTGGGCTAACAGTGGAATAGATCAAAAGCGTTGTTCGTGTCCACCCGCCCCCACAGCCTTTGGGACCCCCCCAACTGCCAGTCAGAACGGGGTCCCTGGCCTCTGGCTGCATTCGTCCCGCGCCTCCTCCCGCCCACAGACGACCCACCCAGTGTTTCAGCCGTAGTAGGCTGAGAGCCACTGGACAGGCAGGATGCTCTGCTGGCCGCAGCGTTTGCAGGCCAAGCCCCACGGGAGCCAGCACCGGCTTCCTCCCTCTGCTGCCCCCACGAGGAGTCCATTGCTCGCCGCTGCTCCACCATGATGTGCGGTGCTTGCTCACTTAAACGGGCAGTGGGCAGAGGGATGAGGCTGGGCCCTCAAGCGGCTGGCGGGGGGAGGAACGAGCCAGGCCACCTCAGTCCACTGCTGCCTCGACTGCGCGGCACAGTGGAAGAATGAGGCCACCTGGCTTGGCCTGCCGGCGCCACGAGTGGGTCATGGGAAGAGGGACGAGGCCGGCCCCCTTGGCCCACTGCTGCCTCGAGTGCGCGGCAGGTTGGAGGCGTGAAGATGGCCGCCTTGCCTGCTGCCACCTTGCGTGGCCTGTGGGCACACGGACGAGTCCGGCCGGATTGGCCTGCTGATCCCTTGGCATGTGCCAGGGGGAGGGACGAGGCTGGCTGCCTTGCCCTGCCGGGACCACGAATGGGCGGGGGGGGGGAGCGAGATCCACTGCTTTTGCCTACCGCCGCCTCAAGTGTGTGTGGGGGGCAGGACGGCCACCTTGGCCTGCCGGCGCCTCGAGCTAGCACCCGTTGTCTTTATTGCTACAACGTCCCTGTTTCCTAGTCTGCCATAAAGATTATGAACACAAGTAGGGCACAGTATACCAAAGAAAGTGTGAAATGTAGTGAACAATGGTCTTTGCGTTTGAGGAAGGTTGAGTGGGGCATATCTTGCAAGCAAGGATCTTTCGAGGCAGAAATTGGCTATTAAGTTGTTGTAGTTAACCCACATTTCCGTGTTGCAGACTCTGCAGTTTATCTCATATGGCCAGGCAAAGAGATTTCACCCAATGAAAGACCAACTGAGGAGGGAAATCCTGCTTCGGTCTCTTTGTGGTGCTTATCTGTTATTTGAATTATTTATGGATGTAGCCACCGAGTCTCTGGTGTTCTCCTCTAAGGACTAAATTTCATCTCTCTTCAGTTGTTTGGCAGAGAGGGGAGATGCAGAGAGGTAGATAAATAACTCTCACCAATTCTGCTGCGTGTAAAAAAAATTCCCGTAAAGGCTGCAGACCAGCCATATTTAGCTTTGTTACTGTAGTAAACATAAGATGTGTTCGCTAATTAAAATGTCCTTTAATAGAATTGGCTGGGCCAGAATGTGAAGGACCGGAGTCTGAACAGAGAACGGTAGATTCTTCAGAGGAATCAAAGGCCCCGGATAACATGGAAGGTAAGACCTGGGATGTTATACCTGACGTTCTAAACCAAAAGCCTTTGAGCCTGTCTACCATCTACATTTTGTTTGTAGTTGTTTTTATCAGACTTCGATTTGAGCCGAAATGTAGTTTGAAAGTGGTGTTGCTGCGTATATAGCGTGCACTGTCCTCTCTCTCCCTCGTGGTTTTTTTTACTGAATCTGAGGCCAGTGCTGTTGGGGCTTGGGGATTCTGACACAGGCTCAGTCTTTGGATGCTCAGAGTATGAAAACTCGCATAATCAAAGTGTATCTGCAGAATTCTGATTTCACGGTGCAGTATTTTTGGTAAGATCCTGCAGGAGAGGGAACGTGAGGCCCTGGGAGCCAGAAGGTAGAGACTAGACACCGTGGAGCTGCATAAACCGTAGGAATCCTCCCCCTGCACACTTTCTGCCCCTGCCCTTGAGTGACCAGCAGACTTCAAAGAAAGAATGTTGGCCGGGGTCCCAGGAGACAGAGGGGCCAGCTTGGAATGAACAGTCAGAGCTCGAATTGAGGCATACCTTCAGCTACAGTCCACCACGATGGGCATGTTTCCATAAGTACTCCTTTCTGATGGTAGTTCTCAGGGGCCTTTTGTGCTAGAAACTTTTTCCTTGGAGTTCTTGGCAGATTGATTTCTTCACCAGGTTCTCTGCATTGAGATGTGCCACTTTCAAGCCTTTTTTTTTTAAGTTGTGAATCACTGTATCAGATAGATCCCAAGAACCTTCTTAAAGATAGACCTGAGAATCGTGATTGTAGAGAACTGCTATGAGGGTTCTTTCCCCTTCCATTTTCCCCACTGACCTTACCTCGCAGAAGTAAAGGACTGAGTCACTCTTGTTAACTTTGTTTGCGTGTTTGCTTTCAGATCTAGACTTCCTTGTCCCAAAAGCTGGCTTTTTCTGTCAGATTTGTTCCTGCTTCTGTGTGGATGAGGCATCTATGAAAAGTCACTTGCAGTCTGCACTTCACCAGCAAAATAAGAAGGTAGCAGTTTCTCATTTCCTTTTGCATCGTTTAATATCTCTGTTTTGTTTCACTTAAGACATTTGTACCTTGCGTTTCTGCTTACCCAGAGTCTTGGGCATTAAAATGGGTCGCGATGGGTTCCGAGGTGCCCTGCGGGAGATTATTAACAAGTCTCTCGTGGAGGGACGATTCCCCGGGGCACTCAAAGAAGCGATGGTCTGCCCTCTCCTGAAAAAGCCATCTCTAGACCCGGCCGAATTGGCCAACTATCGGCCGGTGTCCAATTTGCCCTTTTGGGGCAAATTGATTGAGAGAGTGGTGGCAACACAGCTGCAGGCATTTCTGGATGACGCTTCTGTCCTCGATCCCCACCAGTCCGGGTTTCGCCCTGGTCACGGGGTGGAGGCTATTCTGGTCGCACTGACTGATGACCTCCGTAGGCATCTGGGTCAAGGCGGTGTGGCGGCAGTGTTGCTGTTAGACCTGTCGGCCGCTTTTGATACGGTCGACCACCAGTTGCTGGCCCACCGCCTTGCCGACGTGGGGATTCAGGGGCTTGCCCTTCAATGGCTGGTCTCTTTTCTCCAGGGTCGGCGACAGAGGGTGGCGATAGGGGATCAGCGGTCCCGGAGGTGGCCCCTTGAATGTGGTGTACCTCAGGGGGCAGTGCTATCCCCGATGTTGTTTAACATCTACATGCACCCCCTTGCCCAGATTGCCCGGAGTTGTGGGCTGGGGTGTCATCAATATGCTGATGACACCCAGCTGTATCTGATGTTGGGCGGCCAGTCGGATTCCACTCCCGATGACCTTAGTCGGGCGTTACAGGCCATGGCTGGGTGGCTCAGACTGAGTCAGCTGAACTTAAACCCGGCAAAGACGGAGGTCCCGGGGCTGAGTCGGATCGGTCCGGGGTTGGGGCTCCCGACCTTCGACGGGGCGCCCTTGGTGCCGGCGTCGGAGGTTAGGAGTTTGGGGGTGCTCCTGGACTCCTCGTTAACGATGGAGGCCCAGGTAGCAGCCACTGCCAAGTCGGCATTTTACCACCTTCGGCTGGCACGGCAGTTGGTTCCCTTCCTCGACCGGGATGACCTAGCCACTGTGATCCACGCGACGGTCACCTCGAGGCTAGACTACTGTAACGCTCTCTACATGGGGCTGCCTTTGTCGCAAATTCGGAAGCTGCAACTAGTGCAGAATGCTGCAGCCAGGCTGTTGATGGATCTTCCTAGACGAGATCACATCCAGCCTGTGCTGAAAGCGCTGCACTGGTTGCCTATAGCGTACCGGGTTCGCTTCAAAGTGCTGGTTATTACCTTTAAAGCCCTATATGGCCAGGGACCAGCCTACTTAAGGGACCGCCTTTCCCCACATTTTCCCCAAGAGCACTACGGTCGGGGAATCAGAACTTACTGGACCAGCCAGG
>NW_015159941.1:8394-11013 GCF_001447785.1 Gekko japonicus
AAATCTAGAGCAGTTGCTATTTTATTGGGTTAGTGCTGAAGTGTGTGTG
This sequence comes from Gekko japonicus, assembly GCF_001447785.1. Taxonomy (NCBI): domain Eukaryota; kingdom Metazoa; phylum Chordata; class Lepidosauria; order Squamata; family Gekkonidae; genus Gekko; species Gekko japonicus. The sequence goes on from NW_015159941.1 coordinate 8,444, forward strand.
TGTATATATATATACGTGTGTGTGTATAATGCATTTGTTCCTACTTGAACTTACCGTGATGCATAAAAGTTGTCTCTGTTGCCTTAAAGTGTTAAAGAATTCTTTTATTTGTTTGGAATAATGTGACTGATGCCAAGGGGGGTTCCTAAGATCCCGTGAAAAATCTTCAGGTTTGGTTTTTTTAATATAAAATAACCACAAAATTATACTACAGAGCAGTACACTAACAGAATACCACAAACCATAGACAAGCCAATGGATAGCGTTTATCTCCCTCCCCCCTTTCTAAAACACAACAAAGAGCACCCAGTGTTTGTTACATTTTTCTGGGTTCTGGAAGTGCCTCCTTTTTTGTTCTTTGGTAGTACCGCAGTTTCACCAATAAAGCCGTGTTCCAGATTTTATTAAGGCATTCACTTCTGGATGGCGATACTGGTTGCTTCCAATTGGATGCTAGAACCATTTTTTTGCTTCAGAGAATGGACTCAGAACTAACTCCACATCTGAAAAACTGAACCAATCTTGATCAGAGGGTATATTGTACAATAAACTGAGCCGTAGTCTTCCATTTTGCTGAAGACCCTTGAAAAGATGAGCAACCTTGCTTGCCTCCAGGGAGGAGGAGCTGCTTCCCATTGGTTGTGGCTGCCCCGCCCTAGAACCACCCAGAAGGAGTTTTTTCAGTGAGCAAGCAAATTTTTCCCTTTGTCACGAGAGTTGTGAATGTGTCTTTTCTGCAGAAGTTCATGAACAAGAAAGCAGACGAGGAGGAGAAAAAGGAAGGTTGACGGGGACTCTGCAAGAGGGAGTTGAACGTGATAAGGAAGAGACGAGCCACCACACACGTTCTTTAGGGGTCCAGTCAGGTGTGTGTATATTACTTTAGTTTAATCTTGTCAAGTTGCAGACTTTTGCGTTGTGTATATACCAGTCTCAGTATAGGATAAGAATTGTGTGATGGTTTTTGATAGCTGTGTGTAACGGTCCTGGCATTGTTGGAATAAATGTTCTTACTCTGTAGACAAAACAAAATGTGTGTGGTGTGTTTTGATCGATTTAATATGGGCTGTTTTGGTATGTGGAGAAGCTATACTTGACACTGCTCTGTATTCTGCTTCTGAATCCAGTAAGTGAGCAGAATTGCCCTTATCCGAGGAGACGGCTGATAAACATCACTAAAATGCTACTCAATCTTTCCTTTGTTTACAATTCTGCTTCTCCGCCCCGTCTCCTAATAAGAACTCAGACAGAGAAGATGCTTGGTCTGGAGAATCATTGTGTGACCCACACTCTGCAAGCTCAACTAAGGACTTGCCCCATCCCTCATAAACACTTCAGAGGCCTGGCCCCATCTTTTTATTAGGGGTGCGAGGTATTTGAATGGGAGACCACCAAGAAAGTACAGGGTTGCTCTGCAGAGGCAGACAATGGCAAACCAGCTCTGTTCCTCTCTTGCCTTGGAAATCCGATGGTGTTGCCATAAGTCGGTTGTGAATTGATAGTACTCGATTATTACACTGAGCTGGATGGCCCAGGCTTGCTCAGTCTCATCAGATCTGAGATATAAGCTTTATAAAGGACACAGACAAATGCAATTAAAGATTTTTAAATAAAACATGCTTAAAACACTAGCACTCTTGCAATATTTTGTCTATTTAACTGTCTGTGATAACTGACACCTCTTGCTCTGAATTATTGCATCAAAATGTCTGTTCTGTAGCAATCTTGATGATGCTGTTCAGGTGTCTATATCTGTAAGTTGCAAACTTACTTTTTATTTATTGACATTCATTACAGAAATCTCATGCTCAGTGTTTGGAGCTTAGGACCCAGGGGAAGTAATGAAATGGCTGGGCATTGCAACCTTTTATCCATAAGATGCCTCATGTTCTGGTCAAGACCATGAGAAGGCATCATGACACATTTGTCTACAAAACTACAGTCTTCCCCAGAGAAATAACAAAGGAAAGGTGCTGGGTGAACTTGATCTGGACACACACTCAGCCTAATCCACCTCACTGTCTTGTTGTTATTCCTCCTCTAAAATAAGTTCACGTTGCTTTCTTACTGAGAAAGACTGGATCATGAGGGCATGAATACAGTGAAAAGGGGGGAGGAATCCAGTTGCACCCGGGAGAGCTGTGGCATAAAGAGTGTAGTCAGGCACACCAAAGCTCACACTTTGAACAACATTTTTGTTGGTCTTAAAAAGGTGCTTGGTATTTCTCCCCTGCGATTGAGGCAGCCCAGCAAAACAAGCTCTCCCGCATTCCCTTCCTCTCTCCGGGGAGGATCCTCAGCCAGTGGAAGGATGGAAAGGCTTCCCTTTGTCTCCTGTTCCCTCCCGCCCCCTGGGAGAAGGAGGGGGAGGAGCCTCAGCCAGTTCTTTACCAAACTCAACTGCACAGGAGAGGCTTGCCTATCTATCTCTCCTGTGCTAATGAGAGTGACTGGTAAAGCAAGGTGCCACGTGGCAGCAGCAAGAGAAATGGGAAAGGAAAAAGGAAACAGACAGAGCCTTGCAAGCCAGATGGTGGCCCTCCGAGGGCCTGATCCGGCCCATGGGCTGC
>NW_015159942.1:0-3751 GCF_001447785.1 Gekko japonicus
CCAGTAAGCATTGCTTAGCAAAAAGGGCATGTGTGGAAGAGGAAGAAAAAATCCCAAAGCAACAGGAACACATGAGCAAAGACCATGAGAATGCCAAAAAGCCCCAAGACATGAGCACAAACACCACGGTGGAGATATTTTCTCCTTCTATGTTTCTATGTCCCTATGTTGACCATTTTCAATGCCCCATTGTTTGCAACAGTGGGAAGAAAGAGTGAGCGTTGTGACTGTCACGTCCTGGCAGACAGTATTTCTTACCTAGGCTATATGGTATGTGGCGCCTCTGACTGATGGTCAAACTATATTTCATCAGCTGACAGATGATTGCCACACGGTTGTGGATGGCAGCGTGGTGTATCAGAGCGTAGCCATGGTCGTCTGATAGACCCAGACTGGAGAGTGACGTCTTACGACAGAACGTGAGGAAGATAGCGGCTAACCCTCTTTCAGCTGCAGATTTCATACCAAACGGCAGACTCTAAAACCGCATAAGACAAATAACAAATTGCATAAAGAACAGCGATTTCTAGCAACCAGCCAAGAGTGACACAGATATTGTTTTTATTCCAGGCGATGTATGTTCTGACCTAAAATAACTACAGTCCAACGTCTTCCCCCCGCCCGGCAAATAAATCCTGAAATTTGAAACTAGTATCGGTTATGCAAATATCCTGGTTTTGCTAGCTGGGTGGCACCGGAGCGCCACTCCAACCCCAGGAAATCCATTTCTGCCACTTCACGGGCTTCTGGGATTTCAGCAGACATTCTTCATGCGCTTTCAAGGGTATCTTCGGAACTGAGCAAGCTACAAAGGACTATCTATTTAAAAAAATGGATGCTGAAATTCTGTACCTGTACTTCTCTGGTACAGGTACAGAACTGCGGCGTCCATTTTTTTAGAATACCCTGCTCTGGTCCTCTGACCCGGTTGGCCCAGGCTAGCCCGATCCTGTCAGATCTCAGAAGCTAAGCAAGGTCAGCCTTGGATGGGAGTCCACCAAGGACGCCCAGGGTTGCTATGCAAAGGCAGGTGATAGCAAATCACTTCCGAACGTCTCTTGCCTATGGGGTCTCTCGCCTACATCTCTTGCGCACGGGGTTGCCACTGGTTGGCTGGAACTTGACAGCACTTTACGCAGACACACACACACGCTTTTCTGGTGTTTGTGTGGACTTATGGCACTAACACAGCCCTGTATCTCTAGCCCATGAGTCCCCAACGTGGTACCCATGGGCGCCATCACGCCCTCTGACATCTTTTCTGGTGCCCGCCAAGTGTATTTTGAAAGTGTGTGGGACCAGGTGGGACTTCTGCTCCATGAAGCTTCTGATGGGCAACTGGAGGTCCAATTGGCTGTGCAAACTAAAATAATGTTTCCGTGCCAGCTACCACCATGGCACTGGATTTATTCTCTCTCATTCCTCTTCCTCAGTGTATCTTTTTTTATTACTCCCCTCGGCCCCTTCACTTTGGCTTCCTTTGTGTGTGGCTCCAACTCCCACGGCAGCCATTTTGTGGCTGGCTCCGCCTCCTCAGGCAGCCATTTTGTCGTTGCGCCCACCATCTTGTGTCCGAATTCAAAAGGTGCCCAAAAGCTCACAAAGTTTGGGGACCCCTGCTTTAGCCCTTTCCCCCACAACAGCTAAAGACTGACTTTTAAAATGTAATTATTACAAGGGTTGCAGGTCCTACCTGGCTGCCAGTGGGGGTGTGTGTGTTTCCACTCTCTCTCCAGGATCTTTTCGGCGTGCATGCCATGATGACATCACCCAGAAGTCATGTCATCGTGCAGGGCACACTGCGGGGGGACGCGCGATCATTTGAAGAAAAACTCTGTGGTAACCATAGAGTTTTTTCTTGAACGATGGAGCATCCCCCCACAATGTGCCCTGTGCGATGATGTGAACGAGGCACTTTGGGGGCGGGGTACCCCCGCCGGCTGGATTGGGGCCCCTGAAAGTGGGCAAACCCCCACCCCCATCAGGGGAATGGCAACCCTAGTTATTACACTATAGTGATCTATCAATCGCCGATAAAAAGCCCTCCTGTGGCACAGCAGGAGGAGGAGGAGGAGATTCGATTCATACCCCGCCCTTCTCTACCCAAGGGAGTCTCAGAGCGGCTTACAAACTCCTTTCCCTTCCCCTCCCCACAACAGACACCCTGTGAGGTAGGTGGGGCTGAGAGAGCTCTGACAGAAACTGCTCTTTTTCAAGAACAGCTGTGCCAGAGTTATGGCTTCCCCAAGGTCATCCAGCCAGGTGCAAGTGGAGGAGTGGGGAATCAAACCCGGTTCTCCCAGATTAGAGTCCACACACTTTACCACTACACCAAACTGGCTAAGGTAAATGATGGCCTCAGAAAGCTGAGGCATCGGAGCTGCGAGGAAAACTACCCTGTGGTGCTTCATTCCCACTGCAAATAAGAACATAAGAACATAAGAGATGCCAATGTTGGATCAGGCCAAAGGCCCATCCAGTCCAACACTCTGTATCACAGAGTGGCCAGAAATACCAGGTGCCATCAGGAGGTCCACCAGTGGGGCCAGGACACTAGAAGCCCTCCCACTGTTGACCCCCCCCCTCAAGCACCAAGAAGACAGAGCATCACTTGCCCCAGAGCCCCTATCTATACCTTGTGGCTAGTAAATGTTTCTGCTACCTGGAGAATCATCACCACACAGAAGCGGCCAGACTTTGGGGAGACCTGGCTCCAAATCCTCAAAAAACCCCACCCCATCCCATCCCTAATATACCTTGCATTTAATAGCTTTCTTGTAGCCAAATTTCTTCTTGAATTGCTCCATGGCTTGCATATCAGTTAGCGGGAGCCTTTTCGGTTTGAGTGTGCTTATGAGTTCGTTGATCGCTCCCCACCACTGGGTCTTAAAAAGCAGATAGAAAGGTTCGAGTTCGAGGGAGATGACGTAGTAGCTGGAACAAACAGAAAGGAAAAAACACACCAGAATGGTTTTGTTTTTTTAAATTCCATTGCAGCCTGTGCTCAGATCACTCCTGCACAGGGCTATTTTTGGGCAGGAACACGCAGGAACCGACTTCCGGCTGGCTCCCAAGTTGGCCACACCCAGCAGGAACTCATTAGCATAATAGACCACACCCAACAGCAGAAACTCATTAGGATTGGCTACATTAGGGGTGTGTGGCCTAACATGCAAAGGAGTTCCTGCTACAAAAAAAGGCCCTGGGTTTTGACAACAAACAAGGTAAACAGAATAACAAGCAAAAGGTGGGTGTGGCTGGATGAGCACACTTCTGGTAACATGGGGGTGCGGCCTAATGTGCTAATGAGCTGTGCTGTCAGGGGTGTGGCCTAATAGGCTAATGAGTCTCTACTGTTGGGTGTGGCCTATTATGCTAATGAGTTCCTGCTGGGCTTTTTCTACAAAAAGAGCCCTGCGAGTCCTGCACAATTTAGGAGGCGCCAAACAAAAAACACAGCCTAATAGTCAGGCATGGTGCCCCACCAAACCTGTTTTTGCTCCCTGGTTTCATCAGCAGGAGATTTTGAGGGGAGAGGGGAGTTTGGGGAGTATGTGATGTCATTTCTAGAGTACACTGTAGGAAATTCCATAGACACCATGGGTGCGTTCAGACGCAGCCTTTACAACGGATTCTGTGCCGGTTGCAATCGATGTACCTACCGGCGTTCAGACGGGGAACATCTGTCTTCCCTCTCTATCCGTTGTAAAGAGCTGTACACCCTTGCACTCTGCCACTAGGTCGGAAGTGG
>NW_015159942.1:3818-10799 GCF_001447785.1 Gekko japonicus
GTCAGGTCCTACAATGCCAAGACCACGGCCAGACAGCCCGGAAAATCTACAACAACGAATGACTTTCTGTCTCTTTTTTCTACTGCTTCGCAGTTTCTTGAGGGTGGGGGATTGGGGCCAAGGGTGGGCAAACGGCAAGCCTATTGGTAAACTACACGTCAAGGCGAGCAGGCAGCGTTCCACAAACTAGGCAGGTTTTTTAGATCTTGTAGACCAGGGTTCCCCAACGGGGTGTCTGCCAACACATTTCCTGGTGCCGGCCAAGTGTTCTTAGGAAGTGGATGGGGGCCAGGGAGGGCTTCTGCCCGGCAAGGCTTCTGATTGGAAACTTGATTAGACGAGCAGGTTTAAAAATGCTGCTTTGGCAGCAGCAGCCACCACGGCACGAAGATCTTCATTGTGTGACGGAAGGTAAACCGTGGCGGCCATTTTGTGGCTGGCTCCGTCTCCTGCCGCAGCCGTTTTGTGGCAGCCACTCTGCAGCCATGCGCAAGCACACTGTTTCAGAATTGCACAGGTGTCCACAGGCTCAAAAAGGTTGAGGACACCTGCTGTAGATTACGGTTGCTGGGTTCCCCTCTTGGCCACCAGTGGGGGATGGGGGGTAGGGGGCCAGATACAGGTCGGGAAACTCCTGGCGATTTGGGGGGTGGTGGAGACTGGGGAGGACAGGGACCTCAGTGGGGGTCCAATGCCACAGAGTCCCCCCTCCAGAGAATCCCTTTTCTCCAGGGGAACCGATCTCTGTAGTCTGGAGATGAGCTGTAATTCCTGTAATGGCCATCAATAGAAGAGAAGAGATTGGATTTATACTCTGCCCTTCACTACCCGAAGGAGTCTCAGAGCGGCTTACAATCTCCTTTCCCTTCCCCTCCCCACAGCAGACACCCTGTGAGGTAGGTGGGGCTGAGAGAGCTCTTTTGAGGACTACCTAAAGGAGTCACAGAGTGGTTTACAGTCTCCTTTCCCTTCCCTTCCTCACGACAGCTGCCCTGTGAGGTAGGTGGGGCTGAGAGAGTTCTGAGAGAACTGCTCCTGAGAGAACAGCTCTGAAAGAACTTGTGACTGACACAAGGTCACACCAGCAGCTAAATGTGGAAGAGTGGGGAATCAAACCCAGTTCTCCAAGATTAGAGTCCGCGCTCCTAACCATGACACCAAACTGGCAATGCATCCTCTGGCAGCGAATTCCCCAGGCCCCCCCTGGTGGCTGGCAACTCTACATGGAATAAATAATACTACTATTTAAATTTGTTCTAGAAACGAGAAGCATACGAGTTTCGCTGGTTTACAGATTTAAAACCTAGGCGCTTGAAGGTACAGCCAATTAAAAGTAAAGGCTAGATAGAGAGTTCAGTGTAGTGGTTAAGTGCACGGACTCTAATCTGGGAGAACTGGGTTTGATTCCCCACTCCTCCCCTTGCAGCTTGCTGAATGACCTTGGGCAAGCCGTAGCTCTGATAAGAGCTGTTCTTGAAAAAACAGCAGTTTCTGCCCCACCTGCCTCACAGGGTGTCTGTTGTGGGGAGGGGGAGGGAAAGGAGTTTGTAAGCCGCTCTGAGACACCTTTGGGTCGTGAAGGGCGGGGTATAAATCCAATCTCTTCTCTTCTTCTAGAAAGGACAGGTAGGTCTACATGACTGGGAAACGGGACACAGGAAACACAAGCTCTGCCGTGTTTTATATCACATGGGAGACCACCAAGGAGTTCTTTATCATGAGATGGTTCTCTAGCGCAAGGACAAATATTTTGCTTGCAAATGCCCAACCAAACCAAATTTTGCATTTGAAAATCTGTACTGGATTTTCAGCATTAATTCAGGGCTCTTTTTGTAGAAAAAGCCCAGCAGGAACTCATTAGCATATTAGGCCACACCCCTGATAGTACAGCTCATTAGCCTATTAGGCCATCCCCCCATGCCACCAGAAGTGTGCTCATCCAGCCACACCCACCTTTTGCTTCTTATTCTGTTTACCTTGTTTGTTGTCAAAACGGGCCCAGGGCTTTTTTTTGTAGCAGGAACTCCTTTGCATGTTAGGCCACACACCCCTGATGTAGCCAATTCCAATGAGTTCCTGCTGTTGGGTGTGGCCTGTTATGCTAATGAGCTCCTGGTGGGCGTGGCCAACTCAGGAGCCAGCCGGAACTCCATTCATGTGCGTTCCTGCCCAAAAATAGCCCTGATAATAATGTTTCTATTGGCATGGTTAGTATTTCAAATGCTTTTTTAAAACATGCAAATATGTGATACAATCTGGGCCACGTATGGAAGCTTTGGGTAGATGGGAAGAGCTCTTTGGAACCCAGCTTTGAACAGTATTCGGCAAACTGTCCTGCAACAGAACAGAACAGAAAGCATTCTGCATGGGCTTTACCTCTTGCCATCAAAATCCATCACTGGGACTGGATAATGTTCTCTATAGGGTACGTCTGGGTCCAGCAGCTGAGTAATATGGTTTGTTGCGCATGAGTACATATCATCATAGGCAGCCTGAAACGAGACACACACAAAAACCTAGCCACATTATTGCTTAGAAAATCTTTATATGCACTGTGCCGTAATCAAGGCCACGCTCACCCAATAACAGCAAATTCCTTTTCAGTAACATCGGCATCCACAGCATGAATACGGCTCTTGGAAAATCACAAGCAATCACCGTCATTTATGACTACTGTATTTTACAGTTAACGAAATGAGAGGGAGATAATTTCGGAGGAAGATGAAGAGAAGAGAAAAGATTGGATTTATACCCCGCCCTTCACTACCCAAAGGTGTTTCAGAGAGGCTCACAATCTCCTTTCCCTTTCCCTCCCCACAACAGGCACTCTCAAGGTAGGTGGGGCTGAGAGAGCTCTGACAGTAACTGCTCTTTTTCAAGGACAGCTCTTATAAGAGCTACGGCTTGCCCAAGGTCATACAGCCAGGTGCAAGTGGAGGAGTGGGGAATCAAACCCGGTTCTCCCAGATTAGGGTCCGCGCACTTAACCACTACACCAAACTGGCTCTACTATGAATACTACACCAAACTATCTACTATGAATAACTTCTGAGGAAGATCAGCTATGAACCGGGCTTACATCTAGATGCTCGTGAAGAAGAAGACGACATTATTTATTTATTTATTTATTTATTTATTTATTTATTTATTTATTTATTTATTTATTTATTTATTTATTTATTTATTTATTTATTTATTTATTTATTTATTTATTTATTTATTTATTTATTTATTTATTTATTTATTTATTTATTTATTTATTTATTTATTTATTTATTTTTGGGATTTATACCCCGCCCCATCCAACAGCTCAGGGCGGCTAACAGACGGCCATGCTGAAGTTAAAATATACATACAACAAACCAGTATAATCCAGCATAATAAAACAATGTATTTTACATAAAAATTTGGTGCTCTGATAATCTACATGAGACCAAGATGCGCATTGTCCCACACTGGCGGCCAAGTTCTTCATAGCATGGGCATGTGCACCAGGAGAGGTATTCCCCTGCACTGTTGGGCGACATCTGCCCCTACCCTATGAGGTAGATGGTTAGACCCTCATTGGTGGAATAGTGGCGGCGGCGGCTCCCCCTCAAAGGCCTGGCGGAAGAGCTCCGTCTTGCAGGCCCTGCGGAACTGCACCAGGTCCCGCAGGGCCCTGATCTCCTCCGGGAGCTCATTCCACCAGGTGGGAGCCGCCACCGAAAACGCCCTAGCCCTGGTTTGGGCCAACTTCACTCCTCGGGGACCTGGAATTTCCAGGCAATGGAGATTCCCCGATCGCAGTATTAGATTTATACCCTGCCCTTCATTACCCAAAGGAGTCTCAGATCGGTGGTTTACTATCTCCTTTCCCTTCCCCTCCCTACAACAGACACCCTGTGAGGTAGGTGAGCCTGAGAGAGCTCTTTTGACAACTGCTCCTGAGAGAACAGCTCTGAAGGGACTTGTGACTGACCCTAGGTCACCCAGCGCTGGCTGCATGTGGAGGAGTGGGGAATCAAATCTGGTTCTCCCAGATTAGAGTCTGTGCTCCTAACCAGTACACCAAACTGGCTCAAGTTACTGCAACTTATTATAGAAGCTGTTCTACAATATCACAAGGGTGGGACTTTTCTAAATTTTGTGATACAGGATCACATTATTAGTTGTGATATTTTTCTGTTATGTAAGGACCATTTGTATTTTCATTAACTATAAAATACAGTAGCCATAAATCACAGCAATTGCTTATTGCTAGGTTTTTACACTGTGATCCCGGTTTGTTTTTCTTAAAAATCACATGACTCTATGGTTGCCTGGCAACCAGTGGGATGGTTCAGGGGTGGGGCAGCGTCCCTGGAGAAAAAGTTTAAAAAGCAAAATAAGGCCTTGGCTACTTACGGGAAGTTCTGACCATAGAGTTCCTAATGATTCCCAGGGGTCCCCAGAAGTGCCAAGGGTAGCTCTAACAATCTGTGGTAAGATTACCATAGAGTTTTTGGCAATTGCTAGAGCTACCCTCTTCACTTCCTGTGCCCACCACTCTGTGTCAGAATTCCAAAGGTGCCCACAGACTAAAAAAGGTTGGGGACCCCTTCTCTAAGCTTTCAGGGGACTACATGACACCTGAAAATTTAGCCAAATGGTATGCTGGCTGTAAATGTAAAACTGGTTCCTTTTATCATATGTGGTGGACATGTGACATTGCGAAAAAATATTGGATGTGGATACATGAAATATTACAAAAAATGTTCGACACAAATGTACCATTTATGCCAGAATTGTTTTTATTGAATATTATACCACAACATTTTAAATTACATGATGGTGTAGTGGTTAAGTGTGAACCGGGTTTGATTCCCCACTCCTCCACTTGTACCTGCTGATGTGACCTTGGGTCAGTCACAAGCTCTGGCACAGCTGTCCTTGACAAAGCTCAGTTTGTGTCAGAGTTCTCTCAGCCCCACCCACCTCACAGGGTGTCTGTTGTGGGGAGGGGAAGGGAAAGGAGTTTGTAAGCCGCTCTGAGACTCCAAGTGAAGGGCGAGGTATAAATCCAATCTAAATCCAATCTCTTCTCTTCTTCTTCTTCTATATGTTGTTACCACAGCTAGAATTTTATACGCTAAATATTGGAAAAAAGAAGAAACACCTACGAAGGAAGAATTAATTTTTAGGCTTTTGGAGGCAGCAGAAATGGATAAACTAACCTTACAATTACATGAAAAACTTGAAAGTGAATTTGAAAGAAAACGGTCTCGAGTTTTTACAAGTGGTTACAAGGATACTTAGGAGGACTTAAACAATGAACGATAAGATATATAGACGGCTTAAAAGAATATGATTCATAAGATGCATGTGAACTAAACGTAACAAGTACAGATTCCAGTTTCTGAAATTTCTATTCTGTGTCTGTTCTTAGCCTTTCTTTCTTTAATATTTACCTGTGAAATTAATAAAAATTTCTTTTTAAAAAAACAAAACACTTTCAGGGGACTGTGTACATGAACCAGAAGGTTCTGCAGAACTTGTCTGCATTGTAGAAAACAAGCCATGATTCCCCTTTACTTCTGAACATAGTGCGAAACCACTCTAAACCAGAAAAGAAAGTCTATTCGGAGATCAAACAGCCAGGGCCGGCTCCAGCTTATTTTGCACCTTAGGCGAGGATCCCTTCTGGCACCCCCCCCCCCCCCTGCGCCCCCCAATTTTAAAAAATAAATGCATTTTAGGCAGAATGAAAAACACAAATAATCAAGAAACTCGCAGAGTACAGGGCCGGGTGCAGTTTGCTGCCCCCTAAGGGCTGTCCCACTCTAGGCGATCGCCTAGTTTGCCTAGTGAGTGAGCCGGCCCTGCAAACAGCAGTAATTTTCTGGACATCACGGTGTCTCACATACTATTTACAGAAGTGCGTACTGGGAATATGTCAGCACATCATTCATGACTGGGATCTAGGGTTGGGAAATACCTGGAGATTTGGGGTGTGTGGAGCCTGGGTAGAGTTGGGTTTGGGGAGGGAAGGAACCTCAGCAGGGCATAATGCCATCGAGTCTACCCTCCGGAGCAGCGTTCCCTCTAAGCTGAGTTAGTGTGAGCTAGCTCACCATTTTTTAGCCTCCGGCTCACATGTTTATGTCTTAGCTCAGGAAGGGATGGCTCCAGAGCAAACTGATTTATGTAGCAATCAAATCGCTCGCTCACAACTTTAATGCCGCCCTGAGCCCGTTCGTGGGGAGGGCGGGGTAAAAATGCAAATAAATAAATAAATGCCAGGTAGCTCACAAAGTAGAATTTTTGCTCACAGGACTCCACAGCTTAGAGGGAGCATTGCTCCAGCGTAGCCATTTTCTCCATGAGAACTGAGCTTGGTGGTCTGGAGATCAAATGTAATAGCGGGAGGTCTCCCGGTGCCACCTGGAGATTGGCAACCCTACTGGGACCCAAGGAGGGCATTTCAAGTGCACTCAAATGCTCGGGTGTGTCCAAGATTTTTTAAAAACTTTTCTTCGTTGAAGTATAGACAAAACAGACACAGACCCATGCCACGTCCACCATCTGCTTTTAAAAAATTCTCTGTTTCTGTTAATGGTCGAATTTGCATTTTTAAATCAGTTTCATGCTGCTGTGACGTCGTCTTTCTCTATGCTTGTTTGAATGTTGTTTGGAGAAGATTCTTTTAAAGCAGTGCAGAGGGCGCAATGACAGTGGAGCCGCCCCGAAAGGACGATAAACATATGCAGACGTGCCAAAGTATGCTAGCACTCTTGAGGTGTGAAAACAACACCAAATGTAGACAGCTTTTTTGAAGACGGAGTCAAAAGGCTGGGACACCGGTGGGAAAGATAAATGCAGATTCAGCCAATGATTTGTTGTGTGCAACACACAACGGGGGCTTTACCAGTAGAGAAACACAAATCCAAATTCCCTTCAGAGGCACGGAAATAGCCACGCATTTATCAAATGACAAGAAAATGTGACCTTTCTTGCTTTACT
>NW_015159943.1:0-3240 GCF_001447785.1 Gekko japonicus
GCAGCGCTTGTGGGAAATCACCCTTAGAGACTATGCCGCATCACCGCTCATGGGAAAAGGCTCAAGGGAACCGGAGGCCCTTCCCACGAGTAACTGACAGCACCATCTCCGCCCTGCTTACCACGATCTCCGGAGGAGGCGTTGTGACAGTGGGGAGGACGTAGACAGCATCTGTCGGGAAGTCGCCTTTCTGCTTGGTCCTCTCGTTGACGCCGTTGGCCCAGCCAGAGTTCATCACGTTCTCTCCCGTGTCCTGGTCCAGGACGATCAGGTCTCCTTTGAGGAAGCCGAGGAAGCCAGAATCCTCGCTCACTGCGACAGAAAGGACAGTGACATGGATGGAGGGACCACCCCGTTATTTCCCCCCCCACAAAACCGAAGTGAGGCTGAAAGAGGACACGGCTGGTTCAAGGGGAACTTCGTGGCCCAGGTGGCAACTCAGTACACCCTTCTGGCTGTTCAACAGCCAGAAAGGTGTCGTGATTAGAGTGTTGGACTTGGCTGGAGAGACCCCGGCTCCAAGTTGCCACCTGGGCCTCGAAGTTCACCTTGGACCAGCTATTTTTTTTTAATTAACAATTTTCAAATATTACAACTTAAAAATTACAATATAATTTATGATTACCGTAGCTTCTTACATAATTCATACATTAATTAACAATTTTCAAATATTACAAACGGAGGTTTCTTGTCTATCCATCTAGATGCAATCCCTTGGACCAGGCATGTTGACCTGTCTGCTGAGAAGCTCCGAAATATCTGCCATGGCACACTTGGTCGCTGGACTGGACCCTGGGGAGTGTTCTAGCCGAAATTTAACGCCATGAGGGCAGGCGTGCCTTCTATTGAATCAGACCAGTGACCCATGTGAAAAGTACTGGGTTCGATACATCACCTTGGACCAGCCATTTTTTTTAAATTAACAATTTTCAAATATTACAACTTAAAAAATACAATATAACTTGTGATTACCGTAGCTTCTTACATAATTCATACATTAATTAACAATTTTCAAATATTACAACTTAAAAATTGTAAGTGATTACCGTGTAGCTTCTTACATAATTCATACATAATTCATACATTAATTAACAATTTTCAAATATTACAACTTAAACATTACAATATAACTTGTGATTACCGTAGCTTCTTACATACATGTCTAAAACAGTAACTTTTCTACATTCATCTTCAAATAAAAGTACCATTCATACATAAATCATCTTCTGGGACTAAACATGACACAGAGGCCAAAACTACTCTCTGTTCTTGCAATTCAAAGGTACACTGCCTCTGAACGTGGAGGTTCCATCTAGTCAACATGACTAATAGCCACTGATAGCTAATAGCCATTGACGGACCTTTCCCCTCGGGAGGTGGTGGGCTCTCCTTCTTTGGAGGTTTTCAAGCAGAGGCTAGGTGGCCTTCTGACAGCCATGCTGATTCCGTGACCTGAGGCAGATCACGAGAGGGAGGGCAGGAAGGGTTGCCCCAGTGCTTAGTTCTCAGGGCCCTTTCTTACACGCCCAGGGAAATGCTACTTTGGAATCAGGAAGGCATTTTCTCCACGACATCCAATAAGACAAGTTTATTGGTACTTAACGCATGGAACAGAAACTAACGGCCGGATGGCCAACTTTATACAATTGCGGAGGGACACCCCTAGGTCCTATTGGCGGGTTTGAACTTCCCGCCAATGTCCCTGTTGGCTCCTTACTCGTAGTTCAGGAGCCCAGTCCCTATTGTCTTCTGGACTGAAGCTCTAGCTGCCTCTGGCTAGCATCAGGCAGCATCCGAAGACGTAACACCAATGAGGTCCACTTTTGTCCACTCAGACTGGCAGCGGCTCTCCGGGGTCTCAGACGGAGGTCTTGCACGTCACCTCCTACTTGATCTTTTTAAGTGGAGATGCCGGGGATTGAACCTGGGACCTTCTGCATGCCAAGCAGAAGCTCTGCCTTTGAGCTGTGGCCTTTGAGGGATCTTGTCCTGAATCAGAGCCTGGGTCCGTCAAGCTCAGCGTTGGCCACTTAAACTGTCAAAGTCTTTCCACCATCTCAGGCTGAGGTCTTCCACCTCACCGGCTGCCTGGAGATGCCGGGGATTGAACTTGGGACCTTCTGCATACCAAGAACACGCGCTCTGCCACTGGGCTGCAGTCTCGCACCCTGCCTTATTTTCTCATATACCTTTTTCAAGGAAAGCTCAGCTCTGACTTTTTGTCATCCAAATTCATAGAATAGAATCATGGAAGGGCCCTCCAGGGTCATCTAGTCCAACCCCCTGCACAAGGCAGGAAATTCACAAAGACCTCCCCCCACACCCCCGGTGACTCCTGCTCAATGCCCAGAAGATGGCAAAATACCCCTCCAGGATCTCTGGCCAAACTGGCCTGGAGAAAATGCCTTCCTGACCCCAAAGTAGCATTCCCCTGGGAGTGTAAGAAAGGGCCCTGAGAACTAATCACTGTGGAAACCCTTCCTGCCCTCCCTCTCGTGATCTGCCTCCGGTCACGGAATCAGCATTCCTGTCAGATGGCCACCTAGCCTCCGCTTGAAAACCTCCAAAGAAGGAGAGCCCACCACCTCCCGAGGGGAAAGGTCCGTCAATGGCTATTAGCTATCAGTGGCTATTAGTCAAGTTGACTAGATGGAACCTCCACGTTCAGAGGCAGTGTACCTTTGAGTTGCAACAACAGAGGGTAGTTTTGGCCTCTGTGTCATGTTTAGTCCCTTCAAGGGTCAAATGGTTGGCCACAAGAGATTTTTTTTAAAAAAAATTAGTCAGCTCAGTTTTCTTACCAGGAATTGGGTTGTCTTGGAGAGTGACCACATATTTTGATCTTTTCCTGAGGCCTTCCAGGAAAGTCACCACAAGGTCTCGGATGTCCTCAGCATTGTTGGAGGTGAACGTGTACTCGTCTGCTTTGATGGTTGCCATGGTGAAGCTCTGCCCCTGAAGTTTACCCCCTCTAGAACAAGGGTCAAAGAAGAAGAAGAAGAACAGAAGCAGAGATTGGATTTATATACCCTGCCCTTCACTACCCGAAGGAGTCTCAGAGTGGCTTATAATCACCTTCCCTTCTTCTTCCCACAACAGACGCCCTGTGAGGTAGGTGGGGCTGAGAGAGCTCTTTCGAGAACTGCTCGTGAGAGAACAGCTCCGAGAGAACTTGTGACTGACTCAGAGTCACACCAGCAGCTGCATGTGGAGGAGTGGGGAATCAAACCCAGTTCTCCC
>NW_015159943.1:4616-10321 GCF_001447785.1 Gekko japonicus
ACCCTGGGGATCTCCCAGAATTATGGCTCGTCTCCAGTCTACAGAGATCAGTTCTCTGTGACCGATTTCCCACAAGCTGCAGCTCCGCGCTCGCTCTTCCCTTTGCCCCGATCGTACGTGTCAATTTCACACTGTGTGCTGCGTGGCCGCATTTTGCCCCACAGCTCCGCCCGATTCCCCCCACGTCTACTCAATCCTCAAAAACCAGGATGATGAAACCATGGGGGGAAATCGGGTGAAGGTGCGGGGCAAAATGCGGCCACGCGGCTTCGAGTGGAAAATTGACCAATAGAAGCGGGGCAAAGGAAGGTGCAACCACGGCGCAGCTCTTGTTTGAAATCAGTCATGGAGTTACTGGTCATCAGATCAGCCCTTCCCTGTGTACATCAGGTGAGCTGTCTGTCCTTATGAAGTCCTGCAATCCGACAGGATTTTCTCTGCAGGCCTGGCTAGGCAGGGCTTAACAGACTGCCTTCACCTGTAACTTGCCCCAGCCCCTAGCAAGGCATCTTTTCTAGGATTACCTGAGAACTTGAACGCTTCGTAGAATCTGGAGAACAGCAAAGGCCACTTGAAGCGAGCGAAATCCACCACCTCCTCCTTGACTTTTTTGGGGTCTGCTCTCTTCTGGGTATAGATTCCCTTTAGGAAACAGGAAAATACCAAACCTTATTGATGATCTAGCCAAATAACTTTATTCATACCCCAGCTTTCTCTGCAAGAGACCCAAAGCATTTAACATTGTCCTCCCCTCCTACATTTTATCCCCACAGTGACCCTATGAGGTAGGTTAGACTGTGAGCGTGTGACTAGCCCAAGGTCACCCAGCAAGCTTCCACGGCATGTGTGGGGATTCGAACCTGGGCCCCTCACCGCTTTACTCGTTACATCCCGCTTGTATGGATGGGATGGCTCTGGTTGCAGTCTATAAAACCATTCTGCCAGAGAGGAAAGACACTGTAATTTTTATTTGTAGATGGAAGACTCAGTTATCACTTCTGATCCAAACCAAAGCAGTGCAAATCCTCTCAGGCCCCAATGCCTTGGATTGGAAGCAAACATCAGAAGCCACCAACGTCGGCATGTTTGATTTCGTTTCTTGTACCAATCAAACCTGTGGTTCTTTGGTTTTGTGCTATTTCCTATATTCTACCACCAATTTTTTCATAAAACGTATGCATTTTAACAGTATTTATTTATTTATATCCCACGCTTCACTCCCCAATGGACACCGGGAGTCCTGTGTCCAGTTTTGCGGCACCACATTTTAGGAAGGATGTTGACAAGGTCGAGTGTGTCCAGAAGAGGGCAACCAGGATGGTGAGAGGGTTGGAATCCAAGTCTTATGAGGAAAGGCTGAAAGAGTTGGGTATGTTTAGCCTGGAAAAGAGAAGGCTTAGAGGGGACATGATTGCAGTCTTCAAGTATTTGAAGGGCTGTCATGTAGAAGATGGAGCAGATCTATTCTCTCTTACTCTGGATTGCAAGACTAGGTCTAATGGGTGGAAATTACAGGGAGTCGTTACCGGCTAAATATTAGGAGAAACTTCCTAATGGTAAGAGTGGTTGAGCAGTGAAACGGACTGCCTCGGGAGGTGGTGGATGCTCCTTCGCTGGATGTTTTCAAGCGGAGGCTGGATGACCATCTTTCGGGTCTGTTGTAGGTATGTAGGGCTATCTTTCAGCTATGCTCCTGCAGAGTGCGGGGGGTTGGACTAGATGACCTGCAAGGTCCCTTCCAACTCTAGCATTCTATGACCCTAAGGGGCTTACGTCATTCTCCTCTCCTCTGTTTTATCCTCACAACAACCCTGTGAGGTAGGTTAGGCTGAGAGTGTGTGACTGGCCCAGGGTCACCCAGCGAGTTTCCATGGCACGAGTGGAAATTTGAACCTGGATTTCCCAGAGCCTAATCCGACACTTTGACTACTGCACCACACTATCTATCTTAATGAGTCAGTAAGTCACTGTTCCGGGAAGCAAATTTTGAATGAGGAGAAACTGAAGGGAAAGAAATCCATCTAAGGAGGGGTCGCCCCCGGACTGCCAACCCCTGAAGCCGTGAAGAATGCTGAGGGGAAGATAGCTCTGAGAAGCTTCACTGAACCAAGAGACAACAAATGTCTTGAGTAAGTATGACCAACCAAAAGAAATGGCTGCAGGTGAAGTTTGATGTAGTTCTGTTTTTAATGAAAATAATGGGATCATGTTTCAGCTATGCGGGATCTGCCTTGAGAAAGAAGAAGAAGAAGAGATTGGATTTATACTACCCAAAGGAGTCTCTGAGCGGTTTACAATCTCCTTTTTCTTTTCCCTTCCCCTTCCCACAACAGATTCCCTGTGAGGTAGGTGGGGCTGAGAGAGCTCTCTCGAGAACTGCCCTTGAGAGAACAGCTCTGAGAGAACTTGTGACTGACCCAAGGTCACGCCAGCAGCTGCATGTGGAGCAGTGGGGAATCAAACCCGGTTCTCCCAGAGGCCACACACTTCACCGCTACACCCAACTGGCTCTCTATGAAAACGGGAGTCGTGGTTGTTCCGTTGGTGGAGCCGCAGGGAATGCAGTGCGCAAGTGAAATATGGACATGAATCCATATTTCCATATGATTCCATATGGACATGAATATGGCCCCACTGGTGGACCTCCTGATGGCACTGGTATTTCTGGCCACTGTGTGATACAGAGTGTTGGGCTGGATGGGCCTTTGGCCTGATCCAACATTGGTGTCTCTTATGTTCTTATGATTATGGAACAGGGCTTTGAAATTTAAAACCTTGGGAAGTCTTTCAAGACACTTGGCACAGGCACTGTATATTTTGTATGCAATTATAACGATGCTAATGCAACTTATGAACCATTTATAAGTCTGTTTACACCAAATGTATTAATCATATCATGGTTGTATCCAGGGGTCATTTCGCAGAAAAAGAGGTGCAGGAGCTCATTAGCATAACTCATTTGCATATGCCACACCCCCTGACATCACCGGAAGGTGTCAGAAGGCAACACCCACCGCTCAGGCTCCACTGGACTGTTTTGGATTGCTAACGTGCAGATCTGTCCTTGCAGAAGAGGGAGTGCTTGTACCTGGATAAAACTTGGTCTTAAAGGTGCCACTGGACTGTCTTGGACTGGTGGGCCGGGGGGGGGGCTCTGCAACTTACCTGGCTGCTTCTTGCACCTCGTGGCCTGACTAAGGGCTGCTGGGAGCAGGGGGTGGGGCTTGTTGCATGTGCCCGCCCCCTGGGCTCTTTACTGCCGGAGCTCCGCTTCTGCAGGAAATGACCCCTGGTTGTATGTAGTTTGATCGTCTCACCCCATCCCGTGATCTCTCTTTGTTTAAAACCCCTGAAGCCCGGCAGAACTCATTCCGAGAGGAAGCTGAGGCTCTCACCTTTTTGTGGGCGGCGATGATAAACTGAGCCCACTTCTCCAAGGTTTTCGACGGGGTGATCTCTCGGTCTGGGATGTAGGAGGGGATGAGGTTCAGGAGCCGCTCCAAGACCATCTCAGAGCCGTAATCCACGTAGTATTGCTGAGAGGCCAACTCGGCCAAGTCTTCTTCCTGAGAGGGAAGAAGGTCAAGCAAAGGTGGCTCAGAAGTATCACCAATCAAGTGTCACCAACATGGTGCCTGTGGTCACCATGGAGGTGGCAGCGCCTTTCCTGGGGCCTGCTGAGTGTTTTTAGAAAGTGGGCAGCCCCAGATGTCACAAGCACATATAAGCAGTGGCTGGGGCCACACGGGACCCTGGGGACTACTACTTCCACAATTCCCAGCATCCCAGAGAGACTGCTAAATTGCAACTGATAATGACGCTCAAGACATTGCATCCTCCTGGACTGAACTGAAACCTAGGTTTCCTGTCTCATTACCAATGCTGATTTCTCCATGCCTACTGCCCCTCTGCATATAACTCCTAATCCAATCACACCAGCTATTGTCATTCACCTGCTATTGTCATTTGGCATCTGAAATCACTCCACTTTCCAATATATAGGACAGGTGGACTTGCATTCTAGCTGTATCTGAAGAAGTGAGCAGTGACTCGCGAACGCTCCTCCCCGCCACAAATTTTGTTAGTCTAAGATGCTACTGGTTTCTTGCTCTTTTCGACTGCTACAGACAGACTAACACAGCTACCCATCTAGCAGCCAACCAGTTTCTTTGGACAGCCAACCACAAGGCATAGAGGCCTTCCCCTGATGTTGCCTCCTGGCTCTTGGATTCAGAGACTGACTGCCTCTGAATGTGGAGTTCCCCCTCAGTCACCATCGCTAGTAGCCACTGATAAACCTCTCCTCCATGAATCTATCTAATCCCCCTTTTAGAGCTGTCTATTCCTGGGGCCCTCACGATGTCCTCTGACAGTGAATTCCACATTTTAATCCCTCTCTGTGTAAAGTAGCAATTTCCTTTTGTCCGCCCTGAACCTACTGCCAGAGTGAGTCAATACAATACAATACACAGAGTTGATACAATCAACAAGATGGGACAATCGATGGACAATGAAATGGGATGGAATGGAATTCACTGCCACAGGAAGTGGTGGCGGCTACAAGCATGGACGGCTTCAAAAGGGAATTAGATAAGCATATGGAGCAGAGGTCCATCAGTGGCTGTGAGCCACAAGGTATAGATAGGGACTCCGGGGCAAGTGATGCTCTGTCTTCTTGGTGCTTGGGGGGGCCAACAGTGGGAGGGCTTCTAATGTCCTGGCCCCACTGGTGGACCTCCTGAGGGCACCTGGTCTGTGTGATACAGAGTGTTGGACTGGAGGGGCCACTGGCCTGATCCAACATTGGCGTCTCTTATGTTATTATGTTAACACAACTAAACCAAGGCATAAGCGTTAACATGATACATTAAATGATGCAGAATTACACAATAGGATCCAATCCACAGCAAAGTATACACAGTAGTACAGACCACAGTCCCCAGTAATCTACCCAAGTAGGGTTGCCAGGCATCCAGCAGGGGTCAGAAGCTCTGTATCTGGGTTCCTCGCGTGCCGCGATGACATCACCTGGACTTGACTTCATCACGCCAGGCACGCTGTCAAGGGACACTCTAGCGTTCGGCTTTAAAACTCTATGGTACCATAGAGTTTTAATGCCGAGCGCTAGAGCGTCCCCCGACGATGTGCCCAGTGTGATGACATCACCTGGCAGCCATTTTGTGGTTGGCTCCGCCTCCTGCGGCAGCCATTCTATTGATGCGCCCTGTGTCAGAATTTGAAAGATGCCCGGGCCGCGATGGAGGAGGCACGTCTACCGGTAGTTATGCGGTCACCTCCACCGTGTGTAGGAGCCGTGCTCACATGCCAGGGATTGGGTGGAGGTGGGCCAGCGTCTTCACACCCGCTTTCCCTCCCCTGGGGTCAGTCTGTGTGTGGATGGATACGGGGCTCCAGTCTTCAGCATTGGGGACTAAAACGCCAACTGCTTACCTTATCACACCGGTATTCTCCAAACTTCACCCCCCGCACAATCTGCTGATAAATAAGGTTGGTGGCCACGGTGTCTTCGCTGGGGTTGTGCCAGGGCGTGAAGATCTCCTTCCTGAAGAAAAGTCGCCAGGGGGCGTTGCGTTCCTGGGCCCCCTGCTCTTTGGCGTACTGCTCGCACTGAGACACGGCGTCCATCACGTGATCGCTGCCACTTCCCAGGGAAGAGACCTAGCAAGGGTAGAGGGGGGGGGGAG
>NW_015159944.1:0-615 GCF_001447785.1 Gekko japonicus
CTGGAGATCTCTTGCCAGTCAGGAAGCATTACTGGACTAGAGGAGCCGATGGTCCACTCAGTAGAAGGAAGTTTCATTGCCATGTCATAAAACAGAATTGTTGAATCACACAGAGTTGGAAGGGGCCAAACAGGTCATCTAGTCCAACCCCCTGCTCAATGCAGGATCGGCCTAGAGCAGGGGTGCCAAACATGGGGCCTGGGGGTCGGATCAGGCCCCCGGAGGGCTTCCATCAGGTCCGCAGTGGAATTGGCCGTCTCCTGCTTCCAGTTCTGCTGCTGCTGCTGCATCATCACTTGCTTCGCCAGACTCCCTCAATCGCTCAGCCATTTCATGTTTTAACCGGGGTCCTGGAGTCAGGACTCCTGAGCATGAGATTTCTGTGGTGAAGGCCAATACATCAAAAGTAGGTTTGCAGCTTACAGAGCTAATGTTTAAAGCATGTTGTTATTTTAAGTTAAAAAAACCCACCCTTTGTGTTTGTGTCCTTTATAAAGGTTGTATCTCCGCTACCTGACATTACATAGGGAGCGGTGGTGCAGGTGATTAATACCTGCAAAGTGTAACTACCTCGAACTGCTGTCTGGCTGTTCGAATCCCACCGCGGTCGGGGTG